>NW_027139356.1:0-130000 GCF_035084215.1 Heptranchias perlo
TGTTACAGTGAGGGGTGTGGGATATATCAGAGTGTTACAGTGAGGGGTGTGGGATATATCAGAGTGTTACAGTGAGGGGTGTGGTGTATATCAGAGTGTTACAGTGAGGGGTGTGGGATATATCAGAGTGTTACAGTGAGGGGTGTGGGGTATATCAGAGTGTTACAGTGAGGGGTGTGGGATATATCAGAGTGTTACAGTGAGGGGTGTGGGATATATCAGAGTGTTACAGTGAGGGGTGTGGGGTATATCAGAGTGTTACAGTGAGGGGTGTGGGATATATCAGAGTGTTACAGTGAGGGGTGTGGGATATATCAGAGTGTTACAGTGAGGGGTGTGGGGTATATCAGAGTGTTACAGTGAGGGGTGTGGGGTATATCAGAGTGTTACAGTGAGGGGTGTGGGATATATCAGAGTGTTACAGTGAGGGGTGTGGGATATATCAGAGTGTTACAGTGAGGGGTGTGGAGTATATCAGAGTGTTACAGTGAGGGGTGTGGGATATATCAGAGTGTTACAGTGAGGGGTGTGGGATATATCAGAGTGTAACAGTGAGGGGTGTGGGATATATCAGAGTGTTACAGTGAGGGGTGTGGGGTATATCAGAGTGTTACAGTGAGGGGTGTGGGATATATCAGAGTGTTACAGTGAGGGGTGTGGGATATATCAGAGTGTTACAGTGAGGGGTGTGGGATATATCAGAGTGTAACAGTGAGGGGTGTGGGATATATCAGAGTGTTACAGTGAGGGGTGTGGGATATATCAGAGTGTTACAGTGAGGGGTGTGGGATATATCAGAGTGTTACAGTGAGGGGTGTGGGGATATATCAGAGTGTTACAGTGAGGGGTGTGGGTATATCAGAGTGTTACAGTGAGGGGTGTGGGGTATATCAGAGTGTTACAGAGAGGGGTGTGGGTATATCAGTGTGTTACAGTGAGGGGTGTGGGGTATATCAGAGTGTTACAGTGAGGGGTGTGGGGATATATCAGAGTGTTACAGTGAGGGGTGTGGGATATATCAGAGTGTTACAGTGAGGGGTGTGGGATATATCAGAGTGTTACAGTGAGGGGTGTGGGGTATATCAGAGTGTTACAGTGAGGGGTGTGGGATATATCAGAGTGTTACAGTGAGGGGTGTGGGATATATCAGAGTGTTACAGTGAGGGGTGTGGGGTATATCAGAGTGTTACAGTGAGGGGTGTGGGGTATATCAGAGTGTTACAGTGAGGGGTGTGGTATATATCAGAGTGTTACAGTGAGGGGTGTGGGGTATATCAGAGTGTGACAGTGAGGGGTGTGGGATATATCAGAGTGTTAGCAGTGAGGGGTGCGGGATATATCAGAGTGTTACAGTGAGGGGTGTGGGATATATCAGAGTGTTACAGTGAGGGGTGTGGGGTATATCAGAGTGTTACAGTGAGGGGTGTGGGGTATATCAGAGTGTTACAGTGAGGGGTGTGGGGTATATCAGAGTGTTACAGTGAGGGGTGTGGGATATCAGAGTGTTACAGTGAGGGGTGTGGGATATATCAGAGTGTTACAGTGAGGGGTGTGGGATATATCAGAGTGTTACAGTGAGTGGTGTGGGTATATCAGAGTGTTACAGTGAGGGGTGTGGGATATATCAGAGTGTTACAGTGAGGGGTGTGGGGTATATCAGAGTGTTACAGTGAGGGGTGTGGGATATATCAGAGTGTTACAGTGAGGGGTGTGGGGTATATCAGAGTGTTACAGTGAGGGGTGTGGGATATATCAGAGTGTTACAGTGAGGGGTGTGGGATATATCAGAGTGTTACAGTGAGGGGTGTGGGTATATCAGAGTGTTACAGTGAGGGGTGTGGGATATATCAGAGTGTTACAGTGAGGGGTGTGGGATATATCAGAGTGTTACAGTGAGGGGTGTGGGGTATATCAGAGTGTTAACAGTGAGGGGTGTGGGGTATATCAGAGTGTTACAGTGAGGGGTGTGGGGTATATCAGAGTGTTACAGTGAGGGGTGTGGGGTATATCAGAGTGTTACAGTGAGGGGTGTGGGATATATCAGAGTGTTACAGTGAGGGGTGTGGGATATATCAGAGTGTTACAGTGAGGGGTGTGGGGTATATCAGAGTGTTACAGTGAGGGGTGTGGGATATATCAGAGTGTTACAGTGAGGGGTGTGGGATATATCAGAGTGTTACAGTGAGGGGTGGGGATATATCAGAGTGTAACAGTGAGGGGTGTGGGATATATCAGAGTGTTACAGTGAGGGGTGTGGTGTATATCAGAGTGTTACAGTGAGGGGTGTGGGATATATCAGAGTGTTACAGTGAGGGGTGTGGGGTATATCAGAGTGTTACAGTGAGGGGTGTGGGGTATATCAGAGTGTTACAGTGAGGGGTGTGGGATATATCAGAGTGTTACAGTGAGGGGTGTGGGATATATCAGAGTGTTACAGTGAGGGGTGTGGGATATATCAGAGTGTTACAGTGAGGGGTGTGGTGTATATCAGAGTGTTACAGTGAGGGGTGTGGGGTATATCAGAGTGTTACAGTGAGGGGTGTGGGATATATCAGAGTGTTACAGTGAGGGGTGTGGGATATATCAGAGTGTTACAGTGAGGGGTGTGGGATATATCAGAGTGTTACAGTGAGGGTGTGGGATATATCAGAGTGTTACAGTGAGGGGTGTGGGATATATCAGAGTGTTACAGTGAGGGGTGTGGGGTATATCAGAGTGTTACAGTGAGGGGTGTGGAGTATATCAGAGTGTTACAGTGAGGGGTGTGGGATATATCAGAGTGTTACAGTGAGGGGTGTGGGGTATAGCAGAGTGTTACAGTGAGGGGTGTGGGGTATATCAGAGTGTTACAGTGAGGGTGTGGGGTATATCAGAGTGTTACAGTGAGGGGTGTGGGATATATCAGAGTGTTACAGTGAGGGTGTGGGATATATCAGAGTGTTACAGTGAGGGGTGTGGGGTATATCAGAGTGTTACAGTGAGGGGTGTGGGATATATCAGAGTGTAACAGTGAGGGGTGTGGGATATATCAGAGTGTTACAGTGAGGGGTGTGGGGTATATCAGAGTGTTACAGTGAGGGGTGTGGGATATATCAGAGTGTTACAGTGAGGGGTGTGGGGTATATCAGAGTGTTACAGTGAGGGGTGTGGATATATCAGAGTGTTACAGTGAGGGGTGTGGGGTATATCAAGTGTTACAGTGAGGGGTGTGGGATATATCAGAGTGTTACAGTGAGGGGTGTGGGATATATCAGAGTGTTACAGTGAGGGGTGTGGGATATATCAGAGTGTTACAGTGAGGGGTGTGGGATATATCAGAGTGTTACAGTGAGGGGTGTGGGATATATCAGAGTGTTACAGTGAGGGGTGTGGGGTATATCAGAGTGTTACAGTGAGGGGTGTGGGATATATCAGAGTGTTACAGTGAGGGGTGTGGGGTATATCAGAGTGTTACAGTGAGGGTGTGGGATATATCAGAGTGTTACAGTGAGGGGTGTGGGGTATATCAGAGTGTTACAGTGAGGGGTGTGGGATATATCAGAGTGTTACAGTGAGGGGTGTGGGATATATCAGAGTGTTACAGTGAGGGTGTGGGATATATCAGAGTGTTACAGTGAGGGGTGTGGGATATATCAGAGTGTTACAGTGAGGGGTGTGGGATATATCAGAGTGTTACAGTGAGGGGTGTGGGGTATATCAGAGTGTTACAGTGAGGGGTGTGGGATATCAGAGTGTTACAGTGAGGGGTGTGGGATATATCAGAGTGTTACAGTGAGGGGTGTGGGATATATCAGAGTGTTACAGTGAGGGGTGTGGGATATATCAGAGTGTTACAGTGAGGGGTGTGGGGTATATCAGAGTGTTACAGTGAGGGTGTGGTGTATATCAGAGTGTTACAGTGAGGGGTGTGGGTATATCAGAGTGTTACAGTGAGGGGTGTGGGATATATCAGAGTGTTACAGTGAGGGGTGTGGGGTATATCAGAGTGTTACAGTGAGGGGTGTGGGGTATATCAGAGTGTTACAGTGAGGGGTGTGGGGTATATCAGAGTGTTACAGTGAGGGGTGTGGGATATATCAGAGTGTTACAGTGAGGGGTGTGGGGTATATCAGAGTGTTACAGTGAGGGTGTGGGATATATCAGAGTGTTACAGTGAGGGGTGTGGGATATATCAGAGTGTTACAGTGAGGGTGTGGGATATATCAGAGTGTTACAGTGAGGGGTGTGGGGTATATCAGAGTGTTACAGTGAGGGGTGTGGGATATATCAGAGTGTTACAGTGAGGGGTGTGGGGTATATCAGAGTGTTACAGTGAGGGGTGTGGGATATATCAGAGTGTTACAGTGAGGGGTGTGGGTATATCAGAGTGTTACAGTGAGGGGTGTGGGATATATCAGAGTGTTACAGTGAGGGGTGTGGGGTATATCAGAGTGTTACAGTGAGGGGTGTGGGATATATCAGAGTGTTACAGTGAGGGGTGTGGGATATATCAGAGTGTTACAGTGAGGGTGTGGGATATATCAGAGTGTTACAGTGAGGGGTGTGGGGTATATCAGAGTGTTACAGTGAGGGTGTGGGATATATCAGAGTGTTACAGTGAGGGGTGTGGGATATATCAGAGTGTTACAGTGAGGGGTGTGGGGTATATCAGAGTGTTACAGTGAGGGGTGTGGGTATATCAGAGTGTTACAGTGAGGGGTGTGGATATATCAGAGTGTTACAGTGAGGGGTGTGGGTATATCAGAGTGTTACAGTGAGGGGTGTGGGATATATCAGAGTGTTACAGTGAGGGGTGTGGGATATATCAGAGTGTTACAGTGAGGGGTGTGGGATATATCAGAGTGTTACAGTGAGGGGTGTGGGGTATATCAGAGTGTTACAGTGAGGGGTGTGGGATATATCAGAGTGTTACAGTGAGGGGTGTGGGATATATCAGAGTGTTACAGTGAGGGGTGTGGGATATATCAGAGTGTTACAGTGAGGGGTGTGGGATATATCAGAGTGTTACAGTGAGGGGTGTGGGATATATCAGAGTGTTACAGTGAGGGTGTGGGATATATCAGAGTGTTACAGTGAGGGGTGTGGGATATATCAGAGTGTTACAGTGAGGGGTGTGGGTATATCAGAGTGTTACAGTGAGGGGTGTGGGTATATCAGAGTGTTACAGTGAGGGGTGTGGGTATATCAGAGTGTTACAGTGAGGGGTGTGGGGTATATCAGAGTGTTACAGTGAGGGGTGTGGGATATATCAGAGTGTTACAGTGAGGGGTGTGGGTATATCAGAGTGTTACAGTGAGGGGTGTGGGATATATCAGAGTGTTACAGTGAGGGGTGTGTGGGGTATATCAGAGTGTTACAGTGAGGGGTGTGGGATATATCAGAGTGTTACAGTGAGGGGTGTGGGTATATCAGAGTGTTACAGTGAGGGGTGTGGGATATATCAGAGTGTTACAGTGAGGGGTGTGGGTATATCAGAGTGTTACAGTGAGGGTGTGGGATATATCAGAGTGTTACAGTGAGGGGTGTGGGGTATATCAGAGTGTTACAGTGAGGGGTGTGGGATATATCAGAGTGTTACAGTGAGGGGTGTGGGATATATCAGAGTGTTACAGTGAGGGGTGTGGGATATATCAGAGTGTTACAGTGAGGGGTGTGGGATATATCAGAGTGTTACAGTGAGGGGTGTGGGATATATCAGAGTGTTACAGTGAGGGGTGTGGGGTATATCAGAGTGTTACAGTGAGGGGTGTGGGATATATCAGAGTGTTACAGTGAGGGGTGTGGGATATATCAGAGTGTTACAGTGAGGGGTGTGGGATATATCAGAGTGTTACAGTGAGGGGTGTGGGGTATATCAGAGTGTTACAGTGAGGGGTGTGGGATATATCAGAGTGTTACAGTGAGGGGTGTGGGGTATATCAGAGTGTTACAGTGAGGGGTGTGGGATATATCAGAGTGTTACAGTGAGGGGTGTGGGGTATATCAGAGTGTTACAGTGAGGGGTGTGGGGTATATCAGAGTGTTACAGTGAGGGGTGTGGGGTATATCAGAGTGTTACAGTGAGGGGTGTGGGATATATCAGAGTGTTACAGTGAGGGGTG
Source organism: Heptranchias perlo (assembly GCF_035084215.1). Taxonomy (NCBI): domain Eukaryota; kingdom Metazoa; phylum Chordata; class Chondrichthyes; order Hexanchiformes; family Hexanchidae; genus Heptranchias; species Heptranchias perlo. The sequence continues at coordinate 6,102 of NW_027139356.1, forward strand.
TGGGTATATCAGAGTGTTACAGTGAGGGGTGTGGGATATATCAGAGTGTTACAGTGAGGGGTGTGGGGATATATCAGAGTGTTACAGTGAGGGGTGTGGGATATATCAGAGTGTTACAGTGAGGGGTGTGGGGTATATCAGAGTGTTACAGTGAGGGGTGTGGGATATATCAGAGTGTTACAGTGAGGGGTGTGGGATATATCAGAGTGTTACAGTGAGGGGTGTGGGGTATATCAGAGTGTTACAGTGAGGGGTGTGGGATATATCAGAGTGTTACAGTGAGGGGTGTGGGGTATATCAGAGTGTTACAGTGAGGGGTGTGGGGTATATCAGAGTGTTACAGTGAGGGGTGTGGGATATATCAGAGTGTTACAGTGAGGGGTGTGGGGATATATCAGAGTGTTACAGTGAGGGGTGTGGGATATATCAGAGTGTTACAGTGAGGGGTGTGGGATATATCAGAGTGTTACAGTGAGGGGTGTGGGGTATATCAGAGTGTTACAGTGAGGGGTGTGGGATATATCAGAGTGTTACAGTGAGGGGTGTGGGGTATATCAGAGTGTTACAGTGAGGGGTGTGGGGATATATCAGAGTGTTACAGTGAGGGGTGTGGGATATATCAGAGTGTTACAGTGAGGGGTGTGGGATATATCAGAGTGTTACAGTGAGGGGTGTGGGTATATCAGAGTGTTACAGTGAGGGGTGTGGGATATATCAGAGTGTTACAGTGAGGGGTGTGGGTATATCAGAGTGTTACAGTGAGGGGTGTGGGATATATCAGAGTGTTACAGTGAGGGGTGTGGGTATATCAGAGTGTTACAGTGAGGGTGGGGATATATCAGAGTGTTACAGTGAGGGGTGTGGGATATATCAGAGTGTTACAGTGAGGGGTGTGGGATATATCAGAGTGTTACAGTGAGGGGTGTGGGGTATATCAGAGTGTTACAGTGAGGGGTGTGGGATATATCAGAGTGTTACAGTGAGGGGTGTGGGGTATATCAGAGTGTTACAGTGAGGGGTGTGGGGTATATCAGAGTGTTACAGTGAGGGTGTGGGTATATCAGAGTGTTACAGTGAGGGGTGTGGGATATATCAGAGTGTTACAGTGAGGGGTGTGGTGTATATCAGAGTGTTACAGTGAGGGGTGTGGGATATATCAGAGTGTTACAGTGAGGGGTGTGGGGATATATCAGAGTGTTACAGTGAGGGGTGTGGGATATATCAGAGTGTTACAGTGAGGGGTGTGGGATATATCAGAGTGTTACAGTGAGGGGTGTGGGATATATCAGAGTGTTACAGTGAGGGGTGTGGGTTATATCAGAGTGTTACAGTGAGGGGTGTGGGTATATCAGAGTGTTACAGTGAGGGTGTGGGTATATCAGAGTGTTACAGTGAGGGGTGTGGGATATATCAGAGTGTTACAGTGAGGGGTGTGGGGTATATCAGAGTGTTACAGTGAGGGGTGTGGGATATATCAGAGTGTTACAGTGAGGGGTGTGGGGTATATCAGAGTGTTACAGTGAGGGGTGTGGGATATATCAGAGTGTTACAGTGAGGGGTGTGGGATATATCAGAGTGTTACAGTGAGGGGTGTGGGATATATCAGAGTGTTACAGTGAGGGGTGTGGGTATATCAGAGTGTTACAGTGAGGGGTGTGGGGATATATCAGAGTGTTACAGTGAGGGGTGTGGGATATATCAGAGTGTTACAGTGAGGGGTGTGGGATATATCAGAGTGTTACAGTGAGGGGTGTGGGGTATATCAGAGTGTTACAGTGAGGGGTGTGGGATATATCAGAGTGTTACAGTGAGGGGTGTGGGATATATCAGAGTGTTACAGTGAGGGGGTGTGGGATATATCAGAGTGTTACAGTGAGGGGTGTGGGATATATCAGAGTGTTACAGTGAGGGGTGTGGGATATATCAGAGTGTTACAGTGAGGGGTGTGGGGTATATCAGAGTGTTACAGTGAGGGGTGTGGTGTATATCAGAGTGTTACAGTGAGGGGTGTGGGGTATATCAGAGTGTTACAGTGAGGGGTGTGGGATATATCAGAGTGTTACAGTGAGGGTGTGGGTATATCAGAGTGTTACAGTGAGGGGTGTGGGGTATATCAGAGTGTTACAGTGAGGGGTGTGGGGTATATCAGAGTGTTACAGTGAGGGGTGTGGGATATATCAGAGTGTTACAGTGAGGGGTGTGGGATATATCAGAGTGTTACAGTGAGGGGTGTGGGGTATATCAGAGTGTTACAGTGAGGGGTGTGGGATATATCAGAGTGTTACAGTGAGGGGTGTGGGTATATCAGAGTGTTACAGTGAGGGGTGTGGGATATATCAGAGTGTTACAGTGAGGGGTGTGGGATATATCAGAGTGTTACAGTGAGGGGTGTGGGGTATATCAGAGTGTTACAGTGAGGGGTGTGGGGTATATCAGAGTGTTACAGTGAGGGTGTGGGATATATCAGAGTGTTACAGTGAGGGGTGTGGGATATATCAGAGTGTTACAGTGAGGGGTGTGGGGTATATCAGAGTGTTACAGTGAGGGGTGTGGGATATATCAGAGTGTTACAGTGAGGGTGTGGGATATATCAGAGTGTTACAGTGAGGGTGTGGGTATATCAGAGTGTTACAGTGAGGGGTGTGGGGTATATCAGAGTGTTACAGTGAGGGGTGTGGGATATATCAGAGTGTTACAGTGAGGGGTGTGGGGTATATCAGAGTGTTACAGTGAGGGGTGTGGGATATATCAGAGTGTTACAGTGAGGGGTGTGGGATATATCAGAGTGTTACAGTGAGGGGTGTGGGATATATCAGAGTGTTACAGTGAGGGGTGTGGGATATATCAGAGTGTTACAGTGAGGGGTGTGGGGTATATCAGAGTGTTACAGTGAGGGGTGTGGGGTATATCAGAGTGTTACAGTGAGGGGTGTGGGATATATCAGAGTGTTACAGTGAGGGGTGTGGGATATATCAGAGTGTTACAGTGAGGGGTGTGGGATATATCAGAGTGTTACAGTGAGGGGTGTGGGATATATCAGAGTGTTACAGTGAGGGGTGTGGGATATATCAGAGTGTTACAGTGAGGGGTGTGGGATATATCAGAGTGTTACAGTGAGGGGTGTGGGATATATCAGAGTGTTACAGTGAGGGGTGTGGGTGTATATCAGAGTGTTACAGTGAGGGGTGTGGGATATATCAGAGTGTTACAGTGAGGGGTGTGGGGTATATCAGAGTGTTACAGTGAGGGGTGTGGGGTATATCAGAGTGTTACAGTGAGGGGTGTGGGTTATATCAGAGTGTTACAGTGAGGGGTGTGGGATATATCAGAGTGTTACAGTGAGGGGTGTGGGGATATATCAGAGTGTTACAGTGAGGGGTGTGGGGATATATCAGAGTGTTACAGTGAGGGGTGTGGGGTATATCAGAGTGTTACAGTGAGGGGTGTGGGATATATCAGAGTGTTACAGTGAGGGGTGTGGGATATATCAGAGTGTTACAGTGAGGGGTGTGGGGTATATCAGAGTGTTACAGTGAGGGGTGTGGGATATATCAGAGTGTTACAGTGAGGGGTGTGGGATATATCAGAGTGTTACAGTGAGGGGTGTGGGATATATCAGAGTGTTACAGTGAGGGGTGTGGGGTATATCAGAGTGTTACAGTGAGGGGTGTGGGATATATCAGAGTGTTACAGTGAGGGGTGTGGGATATATCAGAGTGTTACAGTGAGGGGTGTGGGATATATCAGAGTGTTACAGTGAGGGGTGTGGGTATATCAGAGTGTTACAGTGAGGGGTGTGGGATATATCAGAGTGTTACAGTGAGGGGTGTGGGTATATCAGAGTGTTACAGTGAGGGGTGTGGGATATATCAGAGTGTTACAGTGAGGGGTGTGGGGTATATCAGAGTGTTACAGTGAGGGGTGTGGGATATATCAGAGTGTTACAGTGAGGGGTGTGGGATATATCAGAGTGTTACAGTGAGGGGTGTGGGATATATCAGAGTGTTACAGTGAGGGGTGTGGGATATATCAGAGTGTTACAGTGAGGGGTGTGGGATATATCAGAGTGTTACAGTGAGGGGTGTGGGGTATATCAGAGTGTTACAGTGAGGGGTGTGGGATATATCCAGAGTGTTACAGTGAGGGGTGTGGGTATATCAGAGTGTTACAGTGAGGGGTGTGGGATATATCAGAGTGTTACAGTGAGGGGTGTGGGATATATCAGAGTGTTACAGTGAGGGGTGTGGATATATCAGAGTGTTACAGTGAGGGGTGTGGGGTATATCAGAGTGTTACAGTGAGGGGTGTGGGATATATCAGAGTGTTAGCAGTGAGGGGTGTGGGTATATCAGAGTGTTACAGTGAGGGGTGTGGGGTATATCAGAGTGTTACAGTGAGGGGTGTGGGGTATATCAGAGTGTTACAGTGAGGTGTGTGGGGTATATCAGAGTGTTACAGTGAGGGGTGTGGGGATATATCAGAGTGTTACAGTGAGGGGTGTGGGTATATCAGAGTGTTACAGTGAGGGGTGTGGGGTATATCAGAGTGTTACAGTGAGGGGTGTGGGATATATCAGAGTGTTACAGTGAGGGGTGTGGGGTATATCAGAGTGTTACAGTGAGGGGTGTGGGATATATCAGAGTGTTACAGTGAGGGGTGTGGGATATATCAGAGTGTTACAGTGAGGGGTGTGGGGTATATCAGAGTGTTACAGTGAGGGGTGTGGGGTATATCAGAGTGTTACAGTGAGGGCTGTGGGATATATCAGAGTGTTACAGTGAGGGTGTGGGGTATATCAGAGTGTTACAGTGAGGGGTGTGGGATATATCAGAGTGTTACAGTGAGGGCTGTGGGGTATATCAGAGTGTTACAGTGAGGGGTGTGGGATATATCAGAGTGTTACAGTGAGGGGTGTGGGATATATCAGAGTGTTACAGTGAGGGGTGTGGGGTATATCAGAGTGTTACAGTGAGGGGTGTGGGATATATCAGAGTGTTACAGTGAGGGGTGTGGGATATATCAGAGTGTTACAGTGAGGGGTGTGGGGTATATCAGAGTGTTACAGTGAGGGGTGTGGGATATATCAGAGTGTTACAGTGAGGGGTGTGGGGTATATCAGAGTGTTACAGTGAGGGGTGTGGGATATATCAGAGTGTTACAGTGAGGGGTGTGGGATATATCAGAGTGTTACAGTGAGGGGTGTGGGGTATATCAGAGTGTTACAGTGAGGGGTGTGGGGTATATCAGAGTGTTACAGTGAGGGGTGTGGGATATATCAGAGTGTTACAGTGAGGGTGTGGGATATATCAGAGTGTTACAGTGAGGGGTGTGGGGTATATCAGAGTGTTACAGTGAGGGGTGTGGGATATATCAGAGTGTTACAGTGAGGGGTGTGGGATATATCAGAGTGTTACAGTGAGGGGTGTGGGGTATATCAGAGTGTTACAGTGAGGGGTGTGGGGTATATCAGAGTGTTACAGTGAGGGGTGTGGGATATATCAGAGTGTTACAGTGAGGGGTGTGGGGTATACCAGAGTGTTACAGTGAGGGGTGTGGGATATATCAGAGTGTTACAGTGAGGGGTGTGGGTATATCAGAGTGTTACAGTGAGGGGTGTGGGATATATCAGAGTGTTACAGTGAGGCGTGTGGGGTATATCAGAGTGTTACAGTGAGGGGTGTGGGATATATCAGAGTGTTACAGTGAGGGTGTGGGGTATATCAGAGTGTTACAGTGAGGGGTGTGGATATATCAGAGTGTAAAGTGAGGTGTGTGGGGTATATCAGAGTGTTACAGTGAGGGGTGTGGGGTATATCAGAGTGTTACAGTGAGGGGTGTGGGATATATCAGAGTGTTACAGTGAGGGGTGTGGGATATATCAGAGTGTTACAGTGAGGGGTGTGGGATATATCAGAGTGTACAGTGAGGGGTGTGGGTATATCAGAGTGTTACAGTGAGGGGTGTGGGTATATCAGAGTGTTACAGTGAGGGGTGTGGGATATATCAGAGTGTTACAGTGAGGGGTGTGGGATATATCAGAGTGTTACAGTGAGGGGTGTGGGGTATATCAGAGTGTTACAGTGAGGGGTGTGGGATATATCAGAGTGTTACAGTGAGGGGTGTGGGGTATATCAGAGTGTTACAGTGAGGGGTGTGGGGTATATCAGAGTGTTACAGTGAGGGGTGTGGGATATATCAGAGTGTAACAGTGAGGGGTGTGGGTATATCAGAGTGTTACAGTGAGGGGTGTGGGGTATATCAGAGTGTTACAGTGAGGGGTGTGGGATATATCAGAGTGTTACAGTGAGGGGTGTGGGATATATCAGAGTGTTACAGTGAGGGGTGTGGGATATATCAGAGTGTAACAGTGAGGGGTGTGGGGTATATCAGAGTGTTACAGTGAGGGGTGTGGGGTATATCAGAGTGTTACAGTGAGGGGTGTGGGATATATCAGAGTGTTACAGTGAGGGGTGTGGGATATATCAGAGTGTTACAGTGAGGGGTGTGGGGTATATCAGAGTGTTACAGTGAGGGGTGTGGGATATATCAGAGTGTTACAGTGAGGGGTGTGGGGTATATCAGAGTGTTACAGTGAGGGGTGTGGGATATATCAGAGTGTTACAGTGAGGGGTGTGGGGTATATCAGAGTGTTACAGTGAGGGGTGTGGGATATATCAGAGTGTTACAGTGAGGGGTGTGGGGTATATCAGAGTGTTACAGTGAGGGGTGTGGGGTATATCAGTGTGTTACAGTAGGGGTGTGGGATATATCAGAGTGTTACAGTGAGGGGTGTGGGGTATATCAGAGTGTTACAGTGAGGGGTGTGGGATATATCAGAGTGTTACAGTGAGGGGTGTGGGATATATCAGAGTGTTACAGTGAGGGGTGTGGGATATATCAGAGTGTTACAGTGAGGGGGTGTGGGATATATCAGAGTGTTACAGTGAGGGGTGTGGGGTATATCAGAGTGTTACAGTGAGGGGTGTGGGGTATATCAGAGTGTTACAGTGAGGGGTGTGGGATATATCAGAGTGTTACAGTGAGGGGTGTGGGGTATATCAGAGTGTTACAGTGAGGGGTGTGGGATATATCAGAGTGTTACAGTGAGGGGTGTGGGATATATCAGAGTGTTACAGTGAGGGGTGTGGGATATATCAGAGTGTTACAGTGAGGGGTGTGGGGTATATCAGAGTGTTACAGTGAGGGGTGTGGGATATATCAGAGTGTTACAGTGAGGGGTGTGGGATATATCAGAGTGTTACAGTGAGGGGTGTGGGATATATCAGAGTGTTACAGTGAGGGGTGTGGGATATATCAGAGTGTTACAGTGAGGGGTGTGGGATATATCAGAGTGTTACAGTGAGGGGTGTGGGATATATCAGAGTGTTACAGTGAGGGTGTGGGATATATCAGAGTGTTACAGTGAGGGGTGTGGGATATATCAGAGTGTTACAGTGAGGGGTGTGGGGATATCAGAGTGTTACAGTGAGGGGTGTGGGATATATCAGAGTGTTACAGTGAGGGGTGTGGGATATATCAGAGTGTTACAGTGAGGGGTGTGGTGTATATCAGAGTGTTACAGTGAGGGGTGTGGGATATATCAGAGTGTTACAGTGAGGGGTGTGGGTATATCAGAGTGTTACAGTGAGGGGTGTGGGATATATCAGAGTGTTACAGTGAGGGGTGTGGGGTATATCAGAGTGTTACAGTGAGGGGTGTGGGATATATCAGAGTGTTACAGTGAGGGGTGTGGGATATATCAGAGTGTTACAGTGAGGGGTGTGGGGTATATCAGAGTGTTACAGTGAGGGGTGTGGGGTATATCAGAGTGTTACAGTGAGGGGTGTGGGATATATCAGAGTGTTACAGTGAGGGGTGTGGGATATATCAGAGTGTTACAGTGAGGGGTGTGGGGTATATCAGAGTGTTACAGTGAGGGGTGTGGGATATATCAGAGTGTTACAGTGAGGGGTGTGGGGTATATCAGAGTGTTACAGTGAGGGGTGTGGGATATATCAGAGTGTTACAGTGAGGGGTGTGGGATTTATCAGAGTGTTACAGTGAGGGGTGTGGTGTATATCAGAGTGTTACAGTGAGGGGTGTGGGATATATCAGAGTGTTACAGTGAGGGGTGTGGGGTATAGCAGTGTGTTACAGTGAGGGGTGTGGGGATATATCAGAGTGTTACAGTGAGGGGTGTGGGGTATATCAGAGTGTTACAGTGAGGGGTGTGGTGTATATCAGAGTGTTACAGTGAGCGGTGTGGGGTATATCAGAGTGTTACAGTGAGGGGTGTGGTGTATATCAGAGTGTTACAGTGAGGGGTGTGGGATATATCAGAGTGTTACAGTGAGGGGTGTGGGGTATATCAGAGTGTTACAGTGAGGGGTGTGGGGTATATCAGAGTGTTACAGTGAGGGGTGTGGGATATATCAGAGTGTTACAGTGAGGGGTGTGGGATATATCAGAGTGTTACAGTGAGGGGTGTGGGTATATCAGAGTGTTACAGTGAGGGGTGTGGGATATATCAGAGTGTTACAGTGAGGGGTGTGGGATATATCAGAGTGTTACAGTGAGGGGTGTGGGATATATCAGAGTGTTACAGTGAGGGGTGTGGGATATATCAGAGTGTTACAGTGAGGGGTGTGGGATATATCAGAGTGTTACAGTGAGGGGTGTGGGGTATATCAGAGTGTTACAGTGAGGGATGTGGTGTATATCAGAGTGTTACAGTGAGGGGTGTGGGGTATATCAGAGTGTTACAGTGAGGGGTGTGGGATATATCAGAGTGTTACAGTGAGGGCTGTGGGGTATATCAGAGTGTTACAGTGAGGGGTGTGGGGTATATCAGAGTGTTACAGTGAGGGGTGTGGGTATATCAGAGTGTTACAGTGAGGGGTGTGGGATATATCAGAGTGTTACAGTGAGGGGTGTGGGGTATATCAGAGTGTTACAGTGAGGGGTGTGGGATATATCAGAGTGTTACAGTGAGGGGTGTGGGGTATACCAGAGTGTTACAGTGAGGGGTGTGGGATATATCAGAGTGTTACAGTGAGGGGTGTGGGGTATATCAGAGTGTTACAGTGAGGGGTGTGGGATATATCAGAGTGTTACAGTGAGGGGTGTGGGGTATATCAGAGTGTTACAGTGAGGGGTGTGGGATATATCAGAGTGTAAAAGTGAGGGGTGTGGGGTATATCAGAGTGTTACAGTGAGGGGTGTGGGGTATATCAGAGTGTTACAGTGAGGGGTGTGGGATATATCAGAGTGTAAAAGTGAGGGGTGTGGGGTATATCAGAGTGTTACAGTGAGGGGTGTGGGATATATCAGAGTGTTACAGTGAGGGGTGTGGGGTATATCAGAGTGTTACAGTGAGGGGTGTGGGATATATCAGAGTGTAAAAGTGAGGGGTGTGGGGTATATCAGAGTGTTACAGTGAGGGGTGTGGGATATATCAGAGTGTTACAGTGAGGGGTGTGGGATATATCAGAGTGTTACAGTGAGGGGTGTGGGGTATATCAGAGTGTTACAGTGAGGGATGTGGTGTATATCAGAGTGTTAGAGTGAGGTGTGTGGGGTATATCAGAGTGTTACAGTGAGGGGTGTGGGATATATCAGAGTGTTACAGTGAGGGCTGTGGGGTATATCAGAGTGTTACAGTGAGGGGTGTGGGGTATATCAGAGTGTTACAGTGAGGGGTGTGGGATATATCAGAGTGTTACAGTGAGGGGTGTGTGGTATATCAGAGTGTTACATTGAGGGGTGTGGGATATATCAGAGTGTTACAGTGAGGGGTGTGGGGTATACCAGAGTGTTGCAGTGAGGGGTGTGGGATATATCAGAGTGTTACAGTGAGGGGTGTGGGGTATATCAGAGTGTTACAGTGAGGGGTGTGGGATATATCAGAGTGTTACAGTGAGGGGTGTGGGGTATATCAGAGTGTTACAGTGAGGGGTGTGGGATATATCAGAGTGTAAAAGTGAGGGGTGTGGGGTATATCAGAGTGTTACAGTGAGGGGTGTGGGGTATATCAGAGTGTTACAGTGAGGGGTGTGGGATATATCAGAGTGTTACAGTGAGGGGTGTGCGATATATCAGAGTGTTACAGTGAGGGGTGTGGGATATGTCAGAGAGTAAAAGTGAGGGGTGTGCGGTATATCAGAGTGTTACAGTGAGGGGTGTGGGTATATCAGAGTGTTACAGTGAGGGGTGTGGGATATATCAGAGTGTTACAGTGAGGGGTGTGGGATATATCAGAGTGTTACAGTGAGGGGTGTGGGGTATATCAGAGTGTTACAGTGAGGGGTGTGGGATATATCAGAGTGTTACAGTGAGGGGTGTGGGATATATCAGAGTGTTACAGTGAGGGGTGTGGGGTATATCAGAGTGTTACAGTGAGGGGTGTGGGATATATCAGAGTGTTACAGTGAGGGGTGTGGGGTATATCAGAGTGTTACAGTGAGGGGTGTGGGATATATCAGAGTGTTACAGTGAGGGGTGTGGGGTATATCAGAGTGTTACAGTGAGGGGTGTGGGGTATATCAGTGTGTTACAGTGAGGGGTGTGGGATATATCAGAGTGTTACAGTGAGGGGTGTGGGGTATATCAGAGTGTTACAGTGAGGTGTGTGGGATATATCAGAGTGTTACAGTGAGTGGTGTGGGATATATCAGAGTGTTACAGTGAGGGGTGTGGTATATGTCAGAGTGTTACAGTGAGGGGGTGTGGGATATATCAGAGTGTTACAGTGAGGGGTGTGGGGTATATCAGAGTGTTACAGTGAGGGGTGTGGGGTATATCAGAGTGTTACAGTGAGGGGTGTGGGATATATCAGAGTGTTACAGTGAGGGGTGTGGGGTATATCAGAGTGTTACAGTGAGGGGTGTGGGATATATCAGAGTGTTACAGTGAGGGGTGTGGGGTATATCAGAGTGTTACAGTGAGGGGTGTGGGATATATCAGAGTGTTACAGTGAGGGGAGTGGGTTGTATTAGAGCGTTCCAGTGAGGGGTGTGGGGTATATCAAAGTGTTACAGTGAGGGGTGTGGGATATATCAGAGTGTTGCAGTGAGGGGTGTGGGATATATCAGAGTGTTACAGTGAGGGGTGTGGGGTATGTCAGAATGTTACAGTGAGGGGTGTGGGATATATCAGAGTGTTACAGTGAGGGGTGTGGGATATATCAGAGTGTTACAGTGAGGGGTGTGGGATATATCAGAGTGTTACAGTGAGGGGTGTGGGATATATCAGAGTGTTACAGTGAGGGGTGTGGGGTATATCAGAGTGTTACAGTGAGGGGTGTGGGATTTTTCAGAGTGTTACAGTGAGGGGTGTGGGGTATGTCAGAGTGTTACAGTGAGGGGTGTGGGTTATATCAGAGTGTTACAGTGAGGGGTGTGGGATATATCAGAGTGTTACAGTGAGGGGTGTGGGATATATCAGAGTGTTACAGTGAGGGGTGTGGGGTATATCAGAGTGTTACAGTGAGGGGTGTGGGATTTATCACAGTGTTACAGTGAGGGGTGTGGGTTATATCAGAGTGTTACAGTGAGGGGTGTGGGGTATATCAGAGTGTTACAGTGAGGGGTGTGGGATATATCAGAGTGTTACAGAGAGGGGTGTGGGATATATCAGAGTGTTACAGTGAGGGGTGTGGGGTATATCAGAATGTTACAGTGAGGGGTGTGGGATATATCAGAGTGTTCCAGTGAGGGGTGTGGGTTGTATCAGAGTGTTACAGTGAGGGGTGTGGGATATATCAGAGTGTTACAGTGAGGGGTGTGGGATATATCAGAGTGTTACAGTGAGGGGTGTGGGATATATCAGAGTGTTACAGTGAGGGGTGTGGGGTATATCAGAATGTTACAGTGAGGGGTGTGGGATATATCAGAGTGTTCCAGTGAGGGGTGTGGGTTGTATCAGAGTGTTACAGTGAGGGGTGTGGGATATATCAGAGTGTTACAGTGAGGGGTGCGGGTTATATCAGAGTGTTACAGTGAGGGGTGTGGGATATATCAGAGTGTTACAGTGAGGGGTGTGGGATATATCAGAGTGTTAGAGTGAGGGGTGTGTGGTATATCAGAGTGTTACAGTGAGGTGTGTGGGATATATCAGAGTGTTACAATGAGGGATGTGGGATATATCAGAGTGTTACAGTGAGGGGTGTGGGATATATCAGAGTGTTACAGTGAGGGGTGTGGGATATATCAGAGTGTTACAGTGAGGGGTGTGGGATATATCAGAGTGTTACAGTGAGGGGTGTGGGATATATCAGAGTGTTACAGTGAGGGGTGTGGGATATATCAGAGTGTTACAGTGAGGGGTGTGGGATATATCAGAGTGTTACAGTGAGGGGTGTGGGATATATCACAGTGTTACAGTGAGGGGTTTGGGATATATCAGTGTGTTACAGTGAGGGGTGTGGGATATATCAGAGTGTTACAGTGAGGGGTGTGGGATATATCAGAGTGTTACAGTGAGGGGTGTGGGATATATCAGAGTGTTACAGTGAGGGGTTTGGGGTATATCAGTGTGTTACAGTGAGGTGTGTGGGATATATCAGGGTGTTACAGTGAGGGGTGTGGGATATATCAGAATGTTACAGTGAGGGGTGTGGGATATATCAGAGTGTTACAGTGAGGGGTTTGGGGTATATCAGAGTGTTACAGTGAGGGGTGTGGGATATATCAGAGTGTTACAGTGAGGGGTTTGGGGTATATCAGTGTGTTACAGTGAGGGGTGTGGGATATATCAGAGTGTTACAGTGAGGGGTGTGGGGTATATCAGAGTGTTACAGTGAGGGGTGTGGGATATATCAGAGTGTTACAGTGAGGGGTGTGGGGTATATCAGAGTGTTACAGTGAGGGGTGTGGGATATATCAGAGTGTTACAGTGAGGGGTGTGGGATATATCAGAGTGTTACAATGAGGGATGTGGGATATATCAGAGTGTTACAGTGAGGGGTGTGGGATATATCAGAGTGTTACAGTGAGGGGTGTGGGGTATATCAGATGGTTACAGTGAGGGGTGTGGGATATATCAGAGTGTTACAGTGAGGGGTGAGGGGTATATCGGAGTGTTACAGTGAAGGGTGTGGGGTATATCAGAGTGTTACAGTGAGGGGTGTGGGATATATCAGAGTGTTGCAGTGAGGGTGTGGGGTATATCAGATGGTTACAGTGAGGGGTGTGGGATATATCAGAGTGTTACAGTGAGGGGTGAGGGGTATATCGGAGTGTTACAGTGAAGGGTGTGGGATATATCAGAGTGTTACAGTGAGGGGTGTGGGATATATCAGAGTGTTACAGTGAGGGGTGTGGGGTATATCAGAGTGTTACAGTGAGGGGTGTGGGGTATATCAGAGTGTTACAGTGAGGGGTGTGGGATATATCAGAGTGTTACAGTGAGGGGTGTGGGATATATCAGAGTGTTACAGTGAGGGGTGTGGGATATATCAGAGTGTTGCATTGAGGGATGTGGGATATATCAGAGTGTTACAGTGAGGGGTGTGGGATATATCAGAGTGTTACAGTGAGGGGAGTGGGGGATATCAGAGTGTTACATTGAGGGGTGTGGGAGATATCAGAGTGTTACAGTGAGGGGTGTGGGTTATATCAGAGTGTTACAGTGAGGGGTGTGGGGTATATCAGAGTGTTACAGTGAGGGGTGTGGGATATATCAGAGTGTTACAGTGAGGGGAGTGGGGGATATCAGAGTGTTACATTGAGGGGTGTGGGATATATCAGTGTGTTACAGTGAGGGGTGTGGGGTTTATCAGAGTGTTACAGTGAGGGGTGTGGGGTATATCAGAGTGTTAGAGTCAGGGGTGTGGGATATATCAGAGTGTTCCAGTGAGGGGTGTGGGATATATCAGAGTGTTACAGTGATGGGTGTGGGTTATATCAGAGTGTTACAGTGAGGGGTGTGGGTTATATCAGAGTGTTACAGTGAGGGGTGTGGGTTATATCAGAGTGTTACAGTGAGGGGTGTGGGATATATCAGAGTGTTACAGTGAGGGGTGTGGGATATATCAGAGTGTTACAGTGAGGGGTGTGGGATATATCAGAGTGTTACAGTGAGGGGTGTGGGATATATCAGTGTGTTACAGTGAGGGGTGCGGGGTATATCAGAGTGTTACACTGAGGGGTGTGGGATATATCAGAGTGTGACAGTCAGGGGTGTGGGATATATCACAGTGTTACAGTGCGGGGTGTGGGATATATCACAGTGTTAAAGTGAGGGGTGTCGGTGAAATCACAGTGTTAAAGTGAGGGGTGTGGGGTATATCAGAGTGTTACAGTGAGGGGTGTGGGATATATCAGCGTGTTACAGTGAGGGGTGTGGGATATATCACAGTGTTAAAGTGAGGGGTGTGGGATATATCAGAGTGTTACAGTGAGGGATGTGGGGGATATCAGAGTGTTACAGTGAGGGGTGTGGGATATATCAGAGTGTTACAGTGAGGGGTGTGGGATATATCAGAGTGTTACAATGAGGGATGTGGGATATATCAGAGTGTTACAGTGAGGGGTGTGGGATATATCAGAGTGTTACAGTGAGGTGTGTGGGATATATCAGAGTGTTACAGTGAGGGGTGTGGGATATATCAGAGTGTTACAGTGAGGGGTGTGGGGTATATCAGAGTGTTACAGTGAGGGGTGTGGGGTATATCAGAGTGTTACAGTGAGGGGTGTGGGGTATATCGGAGTGTTACAGTGAAGGGTGTGGGATATATCAGAGTGTTACAGTGAGGGGTGTGGGATATATCAGAGTGTTGCAGTGAGGGGTGTGGGATATATCAGAGTGTTACAGTGAGGGGTGTGGGATATATCAGAGTGTTACAGTGAGGGGTGTGGGATATATCAGAGTGTTACAGTGAGGGGTGTGGGATATATCAGAGTGTTGCATTGAGGGATGTGGGATATATCAGAGTGTTACAGTGAGGGGTGTGGGATATATCAGAGTGTTACAGTGAGGGGTGTGGGATATATCAGAGTGTTACAGTGAGGGGTGTGGGATATATCAGAGTGTTACAGTGAGGGGAGTGGGGGATATCAGAGTGTTACATTGAGGGGTGTGGGATATATCAGAGTGTTACAGTGAGGAGTGTGGGATATATCAGAGTGTTACAGTGAGGGGTGTGGGGTATATCAGAGTGTTACAGTGAGGGGTGTGGGTTATATCAGAGTGTTACAGTGAGGGATGTGGGGTATATCAGAGTGTTACAGTGAGGGGTGTGGGATATATCAGAGTGTTACAGTGAGGGGTGTGGGATATATCAGAGTGTTACAGTGAGGGGAGTGGGGGATATCAGAGTGTTACATTGAGGGGTGTGGGATATATCAGAGTGTTACAGTGAGGGGTGTGGGGTATATCAGAGTGTTACAGTGAGGGGAGTGGGGGATATCAGAGTGTTACATTGAGGGGTGTGGGATATATCAGAGTGTTACAGTGAGGGGTGTGGGGTATATCAGAGTGTTACAGTGAGGGGTGTGGAGTATATCAGAGTGTTACAGTGAGGGGTGTGGGATATATCAGAGTGTTACAGTGAGGGGTGTGGGATATATCAGATTGTTACAGTGAGGGGTGTGGGATATATCAGAGTGTTACAGTGAGGGGTGTGGGGTATATCAGAGTGTTACAGTGAGGGATGTGGGTTATATCAGAGTGTTACAGTGAGGGGTGTGTGGTATATCAGAGTGTTACAGTGAGGGATGTGGGTTATATCAGAGTGTTACAGTGAGGGGTGTGGGATATATCAGAGTGTTACAGTGAGGGGTGTGGGATATATCAGAGTGTTACAGTGAGGGGTGTGGGGTATATCAGAGTGTTACAGTGAGGGGTGTGGGGTATATCAGAGTGTTACAGTGAGGGGTGTGGGATATATCAGAGTGTTACAGTGAGGGGTGTGGGGTATATCAGAGTGTTACAGTGAGGGATGTGGGTTATATCAGAGTGTTACAGTGAGGGGTGTGGGATATATCAGAGTGTTACAGTGAGGGGTGTTGGGTATATCAGAGTTTTGCAGTGAGGGGTGTGGGGTATATCAGAGGGTTACAGTGAGGGGTGTGGGATATATCAGAGTGTTACAGCGAGGGGTGTGGGATATATCAGAGTGTTACAGTGAGGGATGTGGGATATATCAGAGTGTTACAGTGAGGGGTGTGGGGTATATCAGAGTGTTACAGTGAGGGGCGTGGGATATATCAGAGTGTTACAGTGAGGGGTGTGGGATATATCAGAGTGTTACAGTGAGGGGTGTGGGATATATCAGAGTGTTACAGTGAGGGGTGTGGGATATATCAGTGTGTTACAGTGAGGGGTGTGGGATATATCAGAGTGTGACAGTGAGGGGTGTGGGATATATCACAGTGTTACAGTGCGGGGTGTGGGATGTATCAGAGTGTTAAAGTGAGGGGTGTTGGTGAAATCACAGTGTTAAAGTGAGGGGTGTGGGGTATATCAGAGTGTTACAGTGAGGGGTGTGGGATATATCAGAGTGTTACAGTGAGGGGTGTGGGGTATATCAGAGTGTTACAGTGAGGGGTGTGGGATATATCACAGTGTTAAAGTGAGGGGTGTGGGATATATCAGAGTGTTACAATGAGGGATGTGGGGTATATCAGATGGTTACAGTGGGGGTGAGGGGTATATCGGAGTGTTACAGTGAAGGGTGTGGGATATATCAGATTGTTACAGTGAGGGGTGTGGGATATATCAGAGTGTTACAGTGAGGGGTGTGGGGTATATCAGAGTGTGACAGTGAGGGGTGTGGGATATATCAGAGTGTTACAGTGAGGGGTGTGGGATATATCAGAGTGTTGCAGTGAGGGGTGTGGGATATATCAGAGTGTTACAGTGAGGGGTGTGGGATATATCAGAGTGTTACAGTGAGGGGTGTGGGATATATCAGAGTGTTACAGTGAGGGGTGTGGGGTATATCAGAGTGTTACAGTGAGGGGTGTGGGATATATCAGAGTGTTACAGTGAGGGGTGTGGGGTATATCAGAGTGTTACAGTGAGGGGTGTGGGGTATATCAGTGTGTTACAGTGAGGGGTGTGGGATATATCAGAGTGTTACAGTGAGGGGTGTGAGGTTTATCAGAGTGTTGCAGTGAGGGGTGTGGGGTATATCAGAGTGTTACAGTGAGGGGTGTGGGATATATCAGAGTGTTACAGTGAGGGGTGTGGGATATATCAGAGTGTTACAGTGAGGGGTGTGGGATATATCAGAGTTTTACAGTGAGGTGTGTGGGGTATATCAGAGTGTTACAGTGAGGGGTGTGGGATTTATCAGAGTGTTACAGTGAGGGGTGTGGGATATATCAGAGTGTTACAGTGAGGGGTGTGGGATATATCAGAGTGTTACAGTGAGGGGTGTGGGATATATCAGAGTGTTACAGTGAGGGGTGTGGGATATATCAGAGTGTTACAGTGAGGGGTGTGGGATATATCAGAGTGTTACAGTGAGGGGTGTGGGGTATATCAGAGTGTTACAGTGAGGGGTGTGGTGTATATCAGAGTGTTACAGTGAGGGGTGTGGGATATATCAGAGTGTTACAGTGAGGGATGTGGGGTATATCAGAGTGTTACAGTGAGGGGTGTGGGATATACCAGAGTGTTACAGTGAGGGGTGTGGGATATATCAGAGTGTTACAGTGAGGGGTGTGGGATATATCAGAGTGTTACAGTGAGGGGTGTGGGATATATCAGAGTGTTACAGTGAGGGGTGTGGGATATATCAGAGTGTTACAGTGAGGGGTGTGGGATATATCAGAGTGTTACAGTGAGGGGTGTGGGATATATCAGAGTGTTACAGTGAGGGGTGTGGGGGATATCAGAGTGTTACAGTGAGGGGTGTGGGATATATCAGAGTGTTACAGTGAGGGGTGTGGGGTATATCAGAGTGTTACAGTGAGGGGTGTGGGATATATCAGAGTGTTACAGTGAGGGGTGTGGGGTATATCAGAGTGTTACAGTGAGGGGTGTGGGGTATATCAGAGTGTTACAGTGAGGGGTGTGGGATATATCAGAGTGTTACAGTGAGGGGTGTGGGGTATATCAGAGTGTTACAGTGAGTGGTGTGGGATATATCAGAGTGTTACAGTGAGGGGTGTGGGATATATCAGAGTGTTACAGTGAGGGGTGTGGGGTATATCAGAGTGTTACAGTGAGGGGTGTGGGATATATCAGAGTGTTACAGTGAGGGGTGTGGGGTATATCAGAGTGTTACAGTGAGGGGTGTGGGATATATCAGAGTGTTACAGTGAGGGGTGTGGGGTATATCAGAGTGTTACAGTGAGGGGTGTGGGGTATATCAGAGTGTTACAGTGAGGGGTGTGGGATATATCAGAGTGTTACAGTGAGGGGTGTGGGGTATATCAGAGTGTTACAGTGAGGGGTGTGGTGTATATCAGAGTGTTACAGTGAGGGGTGTGGGATATATCAGAGTGTTACAGTGAGGGGTGTGGGGTATATCAGAGTGTTACAGTGAGGGGTGTGGGATATATCAGAGTGTTACAGTGAGGGGTGTGGGATATATCAGAGTGTTACAGTGAGGGGTGTGGGATATATCAGAGTGTTACATTGAGGGGTGTGGGATATATCAGAGTGTTACAGCGAGGGGTGTGGGGTATATCAGAGTGTTACAGTGAGGGGTGTGGTGTATATCAGAGTGTTACAGTGAGGGGTGTGGGATATATCAGAGTGTTACAGTGAGGGGTTTGGGGTATATCAGAGTGTTACAGTGAGGGGTGTGGGGTATATCAGAGTGTTACAGTGAGGGGTGTGGGATATATCAGAGTGTTACAGTGAGGGGTGTGGGGTATATCAGAGTGTTACAGTGTGGGGTGTGGGATTTTTCAGAGTGTTACAGTGAGGGGTGTGGGATATATCAGAGTGTTACAGTGAGGGGTGTGGGATATATCAGAGTGTTACAGTGAGGGGTGTGGGATATATCAGAGTGTTACAGTGAGGGGTGTGGGATATATCAGAGTGTTACAGTGAGGGGTGTGGGATATATCACAGTGATACAGTGAGGGGTGTGGGATATATCAGAGTGTTACAGTGAGGGGTGAGGGGTATATCAGAGTGTTACAGTGAGGGGTGTGGGATATATCAGAGTGTTACAGTGAGGGGTGTGGGGTATATCAGAGTGTTACAGTGAGGGGTGTGGGATATATCAGAGTGTTACAGTGAGGGGTGTGGGATATATCAGAGTGTGACAGTGAGGGGTGTGGGATATATCAGAGTGTTACAGTGTGGGGTGTGGGATATATCAGAGTGTTAAAGTGAGGGGTGTGGGATATATCAGAGTGTTACAGTGAGGGGTGTGGGATATATCAGAGTGTTACAGTGAGGGGTGTGGGATATATCAGAGTGTTACAGTGAGGGGTGTGGGGTATATCAGAGTGTTACAGTGAGGGGTGTGGGGTGTATCAGAGTGTTTCAGTGAGGGGTGTGGGATATATCAGAGTGTTACAGTGACGGGTGTGGGGTATATCAGAGTGTTACAGTGAGGGGTGTGGTGTATATCAGAGTGTTACAGTGAGGGGTGTGGTGTATATCAGAGTGTTACAGTGAGGGGTGTGGGGTATATCAGAGTGTTACAGTGAGGGGTGTGGGATATATCAGAGTGTTACAGTGAGGGGTGTGGGGTATATCAGAGTGTTACAGTGAGGGGTGTGGGATATATCAGAGTGTTACAGTGAGGGGTGTGGGATATATCAGAGTGTGACAGTGAGGGGTGTGGGATATATCAGAGTGTTACAGTGTGGGGTGTGGGATATATCAGAGTGTTAAAGTGAGGGGTGTGGGATATATCAGAGTGTTACAGTGAGGGGTGTGGGATATATCAGAGTGTTACTGTGAGTGGGTGTGGGATATATCAGAGTGTTACAGTGAGGGGTGTGGGGTATATCAGAGTGTTACAGTGAGGGGTGTGGGGTATATCAGAGTGTTTCAGTGAGGGGTGTGGGATATATCAGAGTGTTACAGTGACGGGTGTGGGGTATATCAGAGTGTTACAGTGAGGGGTGTGGGATTTTTCAGAGTGTTGAAGTGAGGGGTGTGGGGTATATCAGAGTGTTACAGTGAGGGGTGTGGGATATATCAGAGTGTAACAGTGAGGGGTGTGGGGTATATCAGAGTGTTACAGTGAGGGGTGTGGGGTATATCAGAGTGTTACAGTGAGGGGTGTGGGATATATCAGAGTGTTACAGTGAGGGGTGTGGGATATATCAGAGTGTGACAGTGAGGGGTGTGGGATATATCAGAATGTTACAGTGAGGGGTGTGGGATATATCAGAGTGTTACAGTGAGGGGTGTGGGGTATATCAGAGTGTTACAGTGAGGGGTGTGGGATATATCAGAGTGTTACAGTGAGGGGTGTGGGATATATCAGAGTGTGACAGTGAGGGGTGTGGGATATATCAGAGTGCTACAGTGTGGGGTGTGGGATATATCAGAGTGTTACAGTGAGGGGTGTGGGATATATCAGAGTGTTACAGTGAGGGGTGTGGGATATATCAGAGTGTTACAGTGAGGGGTGTGGGATATATCAGAGTGTTACAGTGAGGGGTGTGGGATATATCAGAGTGTTACAGTGAGGGGTGCGGGGTATATCAGAGTGTTACAGTGAGGGGTGTGGGATATATCAGAGTGTTACAGTGAGGGGTGTGGGATATATCAGAGTGTTACAGTGAGGGGTGTGGGGTATATCAGAGTGTTACAGTGAGGGGTGTGGGGTATATCAGAGTGTTACAGTGAGGGGTGTGGGGTATATCAGAGTGTTACAGTGAGGGGAGTGGGATATATCAGAGTGTTACAGTGAGGGGTGTGGGATATATCAGAGTGTTACAGTGAGGGGTGTGGGATATATCAGAGTGTTACAGTGAGGGGTGTGGGATATATCAGAGTGTTACAGTGAGGGGTGTGGGATATATCAGAGTGTTACAGTGAGGGGTGTGGGGTATATCAGACTGTTACAGTGAGGGGTGTGGGGTATATCAGAGTGTTACAGTGAGGGGTGTGGGGTATATCAGAGTGTTACAGTGAGGGGTGTGGGGTATATCAGAGTGTTACAGTGAGGGGTGTGGGATATATCAGAGTGTTACAGTGAGGGGTGTGGGATATATCAGAGTGTTACAGTGAGGGGTGTGGGGTATATCAGAGTGTTACAGTGAGGGGTGTGGGATATATCAGAGTGTTACAGTGAGGGGTGTGGGGTATATCAGAGTGTTACAGTGAGGGGTGTGGGATATATCAGAGTGTTACAGTGAGGGGTGTGGGACATATCAGAGTGTTACAGTGAGGGGTGTGGGGTATATCAGAGTGTTACAGTGAGGGGTGTGGGATATATCAGAGTGTTGCAGTGAGGGGTGTGGGATATATCAGAGTGTTACGGTGAGGGGTGTGGGATATATCAGAGTGTTACAGTGAGGGGTGTGGGGTATATCAGAGTGTTACAGTGAGGGGTGTGGGATATATCAGAGTGTTACAGTGAGGGGTGTGGGATATATCAGAGTGTTACAGTGAGGGGTGTGAGGTATATCAGAGTGTTACAGTGAGGGGTGTGGGGTATATCAGAGTGTTACAGTGAGGGGTGTGGGGTATATCAGAGTGTTACAGTGAGGGGTGTGGGATATATCAGAGTGTTACAGTGAGGGGTGTGGGATATATCAGAGTGTTACAGTGAGGGGTGTGGGATATATCAGAGTGTTACAGTGAGGGGTGTGGGATATATCAGAGTGTTACAGTGAGGGGTGTGGGGGAAAATCAGATTGTTACAGTGAGGGGTGTGGGATATATCAGAGTGTTACAGTGAGGGGTGTGGGGTATATCAGAGTGTTACAGTGAGGGGTGTGGGATATATCAGAGTGTTACAGTGAGGGGTGTGGGATATATCAGAGTGTTACAGTGAGGGGTGTGGGATATATCAGAGTGTTACAGTGAGGGGTGCGGGGTATATCAGAGTGTTACAGTGAGGGGTGTGGGATATATCAGAGTGTTACAGTGAGGGGTGTGGGATATATCAGAGTGTTACAGTGAGGGGTGTGGGGTATATCAGAGTGTTACAGTGAGGGGTGTGGGGTATATCAGAGTGTTACAGTGAGGGGTGTGGGGTATATCAGAGTGTTACAGTGAGGGGAGTGGGATATATCAGAGTGTTACAGTGAGGGGTGTGGGATATATCAGAGTGTTACAGTGAGGGGTGTGGGATATATCAGAGTGTTACAGTGAGGGGTGTGGGATATATCAGAGTGTTACAGTGAGGGGTGTGGGATATATCAGAGTGTTACAGTGAGGGGTGTGGGGTATATCAGACTGTTACAGTGAGGGGTGTGGGGTATATCAGAGTGTTACAGTGAGGGGTGTGGGGTATATCAGAGTGTTACAGTGAGGGGTGTGGGGTATATCAGAGTGTTACAGTGAGGGGTGTGGGATATATCAGAGTGTTACAGTGAGGGGTGTGGGATATATCAGAGTGTTACAGTGAGGGGTGTGGGGTATATCAGAGTGTTGCAGTGAGGGGTGTGGGATATATCAGAGTGTTACAGTGAGGGGTGTGGGATATATCAGAGTGTTACAGTGAGGGGTGTGGGATATATCAGAGTGTTACAGTGAGGGGTGTGGGGTATATCAGAGTGTTACAGTGAGGGGTGTGGGATATATCAGAGTGTTACAGTGAGGGGTGTGGGACATATCAGAGTGTTACAGTGAGGGGTGTGGGGTATATCAGAGTGTTACAGTGAGGGGTGTGGGATATATCAGAGTGTTGCAGTGAGGGGTGTGGGATATATCAGAGTGTTACGGTGAGGGGTGTGGGATATATCAGAGTGTTACAGTGAGGGGTGTGGGGTATATCAGAGTGTTACAGTGAGGGGTGTGGGATATATCAGAGTGTTACAGTGAGGGGTGTGGGATATATCAGAGTGTTACAGTGAGGGGTGTGAGGTATATCAGAGTGTTACAGTGAGGGGTGTGGGGTATATCAGAGTGTTACAGTGAGGGGTGTGGGTTATATCAGAGTGTTACAGTGAGGGGTGTGGGATATATCAGAGTGTTACAGTGAGGGGTGTGGGATATATCAGAGTGTTACAGTGAGGGGTGTGGGATATATCAGAGTGTTACAGTGAGGGGTGTGGGATATATCAGAGTGTTACAGTGAGGGGTGTGGGATATATCAGAGTGTTACAGTGAGGGGTGTGGGATATATCAGAGTGTTACAGTGAGGGGTGTGGGATATATCAGAGTGTTACAGTGAGGGGTGTGGGGGAAAATCAGATTGTTACAGTGAGGGGTGTGGGATATATCAGAGTGTTACAGTGAGGGGTGTGGGATATATCACAGTGATACAGTGAGGGGTGTGGGATATATCAGAGTGTTACAGTGAGGGGTGAGGGGTATATCAGAGTGTAACAGTGAGGGTTGTGGGATATATCAGAGTGTTACAGTGAGGGGTGTGGGATATATCAGAGTGTTACACTGAGGGGTGTGGGATGTATCAGAGTGTTACAGTGAGGGGTGTGGGATATATCAGAGTGTTACAGTGAGGGGTGTGGGATATATCAGAGTGTTACAGTGAGGGGTGTGGGATATATCAGAGTGTTACAGTGAGGGGTGCGGGATATATCAGAGTGTTACAGTGAGGGGTGTGGGGTATATCAGAGTGTTACAGTGAGGGGTGTGGGATATATCAGAGTGTTACAGTGAGGGGTGTGGGATATATCAGAGTGTTACAGTGAGGGGTGTGGGGTATATCAGAGTGTTACAGTGAGGGGTGTGGGATATATCACAGTGATACAGTGAGGGGTGTGGGATATATCTGAGTGTTACAGTGAGGGGTGTGGGATATATCAGAGTGTTGCAGTGAGGGGAGTGGGATATATCAGAGTGTTACAGTGAGGGGTGTGGGATATATCAGTGTTACAGTGAGGGGTGTGGGATATATCAGAGTGTTGCAGTGAGGGGTGTGGGATATATCAGAGTGTTACAGTGAGGGGTGTGGGATATATCAGAGTGTTACAGTGAGGGGTGTGGGATATATCAGAGTGTTACAGTGAGGGGTGTGGGATATATCAGAGTGTTACAGTGAGGGGTGTGGGATATATCAGAGTGTTACAGTGAGGGGCGTGGGATATATCAGAGTGTTACAGTGAGTTGTGAGGGATATATCAGAGTGTTACAGTGAGGGGTTGGGATATATCAGAGTGTTACAGTGAGGGGTGTGGGGTATATCAGAGTGTTACAGTGAGGGGTGTGGGGTATATCAGAGTGTTACAGTGAGGGGTGTGGGATATATCAGAGTGTTACAGTGAGGGGTGTGGGGTATATCAGAGTGTTACAGTGAGGGGTGTGGGATATATCAGAGTGTTACAGTGAGGGGTGTGGGGTATATCAGAGTGTTACAGTGAGGGGTGTGTGATATATCAGAGTGTTACAGTGAGGGGTGTGGGGTATATCAGAGTGTTACAGTGAGGGGTGTGGGGTATATCAGAGTGTTACAGTGAGGGGTGTGGGATATATCAGAGTGTTACAGTGAGGGGTGTGGGGTATATCAGAGTGTTACAGTGAGGGGTTGGGATATATCAGAGTGTTACAGTGAGGGGTGTGGGGTATATCAGAGTGTTACAGTGAGGGGTGTGGGATATATCAGAGTGTTACAGTGAGGGGTGTGGGATATATCAGAGTGTTACAGTGACGGGTGTGGGATATATCAGAGTGTTACAGTGAGGGGTGTGGGGTATATCAGAGTGTTACAGTGAGGGGTGTGGGATATATCAGAGTGTTACAGTGAGGGGTGTGGGGTATATCAGAGTGTTACAGTTAGGGGTGTGGGATATATCAGAGTGTGACAGTGAGGGGTGTGGGATATATCAGAGTGTTACAGTGAGGGGTGTGGGGTATATCAGAGTGTTACAGTGAGGGGTGTGGGATATATCAGAGTGTTACAGTGAGGGGTGTGGGATATATCAGAGTGTTACAGTGACGGGTGTGGGATATATCAGAGTGTTACAGTGAGGGGTGTGGGGTATATCAGAGTGTTACAGTTAGGGGTGTGGGATATATCAGAGTGTTACAGTGAGGGGTGTGGGATATATCAGAGTGTTACAGTGAGGGGTGTGGGATATATCAGAGTGTTACAGTGAGGGGTGTGGGGTATATCAGAGTGTTACAGTGAGGGGTGTGGGATATATCAGAGTGTTACAGTGAGGGGTGTGGGATATATCAGAGTGTTACAGTGAGGAGTGTGGGATATATCTGAGTGTTACAGTGAGGGGTGTGGGGTATATCAGAGTGTTACAGTGAGGGGTGTGGGATATATCAGAGTGTTACAGTGAGGGGTGTGGGGTATATCTGAGTGTGACAGTGAGGGGTGTGGGATATATCAGAGTGTTACAGTGAGGGGTGTGGGATATATCAGAGTGTTACAGTGAGTGGTGTGGGGTATATCAGAGTGTTACAGTGAGGGGTGTGGGGTATATCAGAGTGTTACAGTGAGGGGTGTGGGATATATCAGAGTGTTACAGTGAGGGATGTGGGATATATCAGAGTGTTACAGTGAGGGGTGAGGGGTATATCAGAATGTTACAGTGAGGGGTGTGGGATATATCAGAGTGTAACAGTGAGGGGTGTGGGATATATCAGAGTGTTACAGTGAGGGGTGTGGGGTATATCAGAGTGTTACAGTGAGGGGTGTGGGATATATCAGAGTGTTACAGTGAGGGGTGTGAGATATATCAGAGTGTTACAGTGAGGGGTGTGGGATATATCAGAGTGTTACAGTGAGGGGTGTGGGATATATCAGAGTGTTACAGTGAGGGGTGTGGGGTATATCAGTGTGTTACAGTGAGGGGTGTGGGGTATATCAGAGTGTTACAGTGAGGGGTGTGGGATATATCAGAGTATTACAGTGAGGGGTGTGGGGTATATCAGAGTGTTACAGTGAGGGGTGTGGGATATATCAGAGTGTTACAGTGAGGGGTGTGGGATATATCAGAGTGTTACAGTGAGGGGTGTGGGGTATATCAGAGTGTTACAGTGAGGGGTGTGGGGTATATCAGTGTGTTACAGTGAGGGGTGTGGGATATATCAGAGTGTTACAGTGAGGGGTGTGGGATATATCAGAGTGTTACAGTGAGGGGTGTGGGATATATCAGAGTGTTACAGTGAGGGGTGTGGGGTATATCAGAGTGTTACAGTGAGGGGTGTGGGATATATCAGAGTGTTACAGTGAGGGGTGTGGGGTATATCAGAGTGTTACTGTGAGTGGGTGTGGGATATATCACAGTGTTACAGTGAGGGGTGTGGGATATATCAGAGTGTTACAGTGAGGGGTGTGGGATATATCAGAGTGTTACAGTGAGGGGTGTGGGATATATCACAGTGTTACAGTGAGGGGTGTGGGATATATCAGAGTGTTACAGTGAGGGGTGTGGGATATATCAGAGTGTTACAGTGAGGGGTGTGGGGTATATCAGAGTGTTACAGTGAGGGGTGTGGGTTATATAAGAGTGTTACAGTGAGGGGTGTGGGATATATCACAGTGTTACAGTGAGGGGTGTGGGATATATCACAGTGATACAGTGAGGGGTGTGGGATATATCTGAGTGTTACAGTGAGGGGTGTGGGATATATCAGAGTGTTACAGTGAGGGGAGTGGGATATATCAGAGTGTTACAGTGAGGGGTGTGGGATATATCAGTGTTACAGTGAGGGGTGTGGGATATATCAGAGTGTTGCAGTGAGGGGTGTGGGATATATCAGAGTGTTACAGTGGGGGTGAGGGATATATCAGAGTGTTACAGTGAGGGGTTGGGATATATCAGAGTATTACAGTGAGGGGTTGGGATATATCAGAGTGTTACAGTGAGGGGTGTGGGATATATCAGCGTGTTACAGTGAGGTGTGTGGGATATATCAGAGTGTTACAGTGAGGTGTGAGGGATATATCAGAGTGTTACAGTGAGGGGTTGGGATATATCAGAGTGTTACAGTGAGGGGTGTGGGATATATCAGAGTGTTACAGTGAGGGGTGTGGGGTATATCAGAGTGTTACAGTGAGGGGTGTGGGATATATCAGAGTGTTACAGTGAGGGGTGTGGGGTATATCAGAGTGTTACAGTGAGGGGTGTGGGGTATA
The DNA here is from genome assembly GCF_035084215.1 of Heptranchias perlo. Lineage (NCBI taxonomy): Eukaryota > Metazoa > Chordata > Chondrichthyes > Hexanchiformes > Hexanchidae > Heptranchias > Heptranchias perlo. The sequence continues at coordinate 33,244 of NW_027139356.1, forward strand.
TCAGAGTGTTACAGTGAGGGGTGTGGGATATATCAGAGTGTTACAGTGAGGGGTGTGGGATATATCAGAGTGTTACAGTGAGGGGTGTGGGATATATCAGAGTGTTACAGTGAGGGGTGTGGGATATATCAGAGTGTTACAGTGAGGGGTGTGGGATATATCAGAGTGTTACAGTGAGGGGTGTGGGGTATATCAGAGTGTTACAGTGAGGGGTGTGGGATATATCAGAGTGTTACAGTGAGGGGTGTGGGATATATCAGAGTGTTACAGTGAGGGGTGTGGGGTATATCAGAGTGTTACAGTGAGGGGTGTGGGATATATCAGAGTGTTACAGTTAGGGGTGTGGGATATATCAGAGTGTTACAGTGAGGGGTGTGGGATATATCAGAGTGTTACAGTGAGGGGTGTGGGATATATCAGAGTGTTACAGTGAGGGGTGTGGGATATATCAGAGTGTTACAGTGAGGGGTGTGGGATATATCAGAGTGTTACAGTGAGGGGTGTGGGGTGTATCAGAGTGATACAGTGAGGGGTGTGGGATATATCAGAGTGTTACAGTGAGGGGTGTGGGATATATCAGAGTGTTACAGTGAGGGGGTGTGGGGTATATCAGAGTGTTACAGTGAGGGGTGTGGGGTATATCAGAGTGTTACAGTGAGGGGTGTGGGATATATCAGAGTGTTACAGTGAGGGGTGTGGGATATATCAGAGTGTTACAGTGAGGGGTGTGGGATATATCTGAGTGTTACAGTGAGGGGTGTGGGGTATATCAGAGTGTTACAGTGAGGGGTGTGGGATATATCAGAGTGTTACAGTGAGGGGTGTGGGGTATATCAGAGTGTTACAGTGAGGGGTGTGGGATATATCAGAGTGTTACAGTGAGTGGTGTGGGGTATATCAGAGTATTACAGTGAGGGTTGTGGGATATATCAGAGTGTTACAGTGAGGGGTGTGGGATATATCAGAGTGTTACAGTGAGTGGTGTGGGTTATATCAGAGTGTTACAGTGAGGGGTGTGGGATATATCAGAGTGTTACAGTGAGGGGTGTGGGGTATATCAGAGTGTTACAGTGAGGGGTGTGGGATATATCAGAGTGTTACAGTGAGGGGTGTGGGGTATATCAGAGTGTTACAGTGAGGGGTGTGGGATATATCAGAGTGTTACAGTGAGGGGTGAGGGGTATATCAGAATGTTACAGTGAGGGGTGTGGGATATATCAGAGTGTAACAGTGAGGGGTGTGGGATATATCAGAGTGTTACAGTGAGGGGTGTGGGGTATATCAGAGTGTTACAGTGAGGGGTGTGGGATATATCAGAGTGTTACAGTGAGGGGTGTGGGATATATCAGAGTGTTACAGTGAGGGGTGTGGGGTATATCAGAGTGTTACAGTGAGGGGTGTGAGATATATCAGAGTGTTACAGTGAGGGGTGTGAGATATATCAGAGTGTTACAGTGAGGGGTGTGGGATATATCAGAGTGTTACAGTGAGGGGTGTGGGATATATCAGAGTGTTACAGTGAGGGGTGTGGGATATATCAGAGTGTTACAGTGAGGGGTGTGGGATATATCAGAGTGTTACAGTGAGGGGTGTGGGGTATATCAGAGTGTTACAGTGAGGGGTGTGGGATATATCAGAGTGTTACAGTGAGGGGTGTGGGATATATCAGAGTGTTACAGTGAGGGGTGTGGGGTATATCAGAGTGTTACAGTGAGGGGTGTGAGATATATCAGAGTGTTACAGTGAGGGGTGTGAGATATATCAGAGTGTTACAGTGAGGGGTGTGGGATATATCAGAGTGTTACAGTGAGGGGTGTGGGATATATCAGAGTGTTACAGTGAGGGGTGTGGGGTATATCAGTGTGTTACAGTGAGGGGTGTGCGGTTTATCAGAGTGTTCCAGTGAGGGGTGTGGGATATATCAGAGTATTACAGTGAGGGGTGTGGGGTATATCAGAGTGTTACAGTGAGGGGTGTGGGATATATCAGAGTGTTACAGTGAGGGGTGTGGGATATATCAGAGTGTTACAGTGAGGGGTGTGGGTTATATCAGAGTGTTACAGTGAGGGGTGTGGGATATATCAGAGTGTTACAGTGAGGGGTGTGGGATATATCAGAGTGTTACAGTGAGGGGTGTGGGATATATCAGAGTGTTACAGTGAGGGGTGTGGGATATATCAGAGTGTTACAGTGAGGGGTGTGGGGTATATCAGAGTGTTACAGTGAGGGGTGTGGGATATATCAGAGTGTTACAGTGAGGGGTGAGGGGTATATCAGAATGTTACAGTGAGGGGTGTGGGATATATCAGAGTGTAACAGTGAGGGGTGTGGGATATATCAGAGTGTTACAGTGAGGGGTGTGGGGTATATCAGAGTGTTACAGTGAGGGGTGTGGGGTATATCAGAGTGTTACAGTGAGGGGTGTGGGATATATCAGAGTGTTACAGTGAGGGGTGTGAGATATATCAGAGTGTTACAGTGAGGGGTGTGGGATATATCAGAGTGTTACAGTGAGGGGTGTGGGATATATCAGAGTGTTACAGTGAGGGGTGTGGGGTATATCAGTGTGTTACAGTGAGGGGTGTGGGGTTTATCAGAGTGTTCCAGTGAGGGGTGTGGGATATATCAGAGTATTACAGTGAGGGGTGTGGGGTATATCAGAGTGTTACAGTGAGGGGTGTGGGATATATCAGAGTGTTACAGTGAGGGGTGTGGGATATATCAGAGTGTTACAGTGAGGGGTGTGGGGTATATCAGAGTGTTACAGTGAGGGGTGTGGGGTATATCAGTGTGTTACAGTGAGGGGTGTGGGATATATCAGAGTGTTACAGTGAGGGGTGTGGGGTATATCAGAGTGTTACAGTGAGCGGTGTGGGATATATCAGAGTGTTACAGTGAGGGGTGTGGGGTATATCAGAGTGTTACAGTGAGCGGTGTGGGATATATCAGAGTGTTACAGTGAGGGGTGTGGGATATATCAGAGTGTTACAGTGAGGGGTTTGGGGTATATCGGAGTGTTACAGTGAGGGGTGTGGGATATATCAGAGTGTTACAGTGAGGGGTGTGGGATATATCAGAGTGTTACAGTGAGGGGTGTGGGATATATCAGAGTGTTACAGTGAGGGGTGTGGGATATATCAGAGTGTTACAGTGAGGGGTGTGGGATATATCAGAGTGTTACAGTGAGGGGTGTGGGATATATCAGAGTGTTACAGTGAGGGTTGTGGGATATATCAGAGTGTTACAGTGAGTGGGTGTGGGATATATCACAGTGTTACAGTGAGGGGTGTGGGATATATCAGAGTGTTACAGTGAGGGGTGTGGGATATATCAGAGTGTTACAGTGAGGGGTGTGGGGTATATCAGAGTGTTACAGTGAGGGGTGTGGGATATATCAGAGTGTTACAGTGAGGGGTGTGGGATATATCAGAGTGTTACAGTGAGGGGTGTGGGATATATCACAGTGTTACAGTGAGGGGTGTGGGATATATCAGAGTGTTACAGTGAGGGGTGTGGGATATATCAGAGTGTTACAGTGAGGGGTGTGGGATATATCAGAGTGTTACAGTGAGGGGTGTGGGATATATCAGAGTGTAACAGTGAGGGGTGTGGGATATATCAGAGTGTTACAGTGAGGGGTGTGGGATATATCAGAGTGTTACAGTGAGGGGTGTGGGATATATCAGAGTGTTACAGTGAGGGGTGTGGGATATATCAGAGTGTTACAGTGAGGGGTGTGGGATATATCAGTGTGTTACAGTGAGGGTTGTGGGATATATCAGAGTGTTACAGTGAGGGGTGTGGGATATATCAGAGTGTTACAGTGAGGGGTGTGGGGTATATCAGTGTGTTACAGTGAGGGGTGTGGGGTATATCAGAGTGTGACAGTGAGGGGTGTGGGATTTTTCAGAGTGTTGGAGTGAGGGGTGTGGGATATATCAGAGTGTTACAGTGAGGGGTGTGGGGTATATCAGAGTGTTACAGTGAGGGGTGTGGGACATATCAGAGTGTTACAGTGAGTGGTGTGGGGTATATCAGAGTGTTACAGTGAGGGGTGTGGGATATATCAGAGTGTTACAGTGAGGGGTGTGGGATATATCAGAGTGTTACAGTGAGGGGTGTGGGGTATATCAGAGTGTTACAGTGAGGAGTGTGGGGTATATAACAGTGATACAGTGAGGGGTGTGGGATATATCAGAGTGTTACAGTGAGGAGTGTGGGGTATATCAGAGTGTTACAGTGAGGGGTGTGGGATATATCAGAGTGTTACAGTGAGGGGTGTGGGATATATCAGAGTGTTACAGTGAGGGGTGTGGGGTATATCAGAGTGTTACAGTGAGGGGTGTGGGATATATCACAGTGATACAGTGAGGGGTGTGGGATATATCAGAGTGTTACAGTGAGGGGTGTGGGGTATATCAGAGTGTTACAGTGAGGGGTGTGGGATATATCAGAGTGTTACAGTGAGGGGTGTGGGATATATCAGAGTGTTACAGTGAGGGGTGTGGGATATATCAGAGTGTTGCAGTGAGGGGTGTGGGGTATATCAGAGTGTTACAGTGAGGGGTGTGGGATATATCAGAGTGTTACAGTGAGGGGTGTGGGGTATATCAGAGTGTTACAGTGAGGGGTGTGGGATATATCAGAGTGTTACAGTGAGGGGTGTGGGATATATCAGAGTGTTACAGTGAGGGGTGTGGGATATAACAGAGTGTTACAGTGAGGGGTGTGGGGTATATAACAGTGATACAGTGAGGGGTGTGGGATATATCAGAGTGTTACAGTGAGGGGTGTGGGATATATCAGAGTGTTACAGTGAGGGGTGTGGGGTATATCAGAGTGTTACAGTGAGGGGTGTGGGGTATATCAGTGTGTTACAGTGAGGGGTGTGGGATATATCAGAGTGTTACAGTGAGGGGTGTGGGATATAACAGAGTGTTACAGTGAGGGGTGTGGGGTATATAACAGTGATACAGTGAGGGGTGTGGGGTATATCAGAGTGTTACAGTGAGGAGTGTGGGGTATATAACAGTGATACAGTGAGGGGTGTGGGATATATCAGAGTGTTGCAGTGAGGGGTGTGGGGTATATCAGTGTGTTACAGTGAGGGGTGTGGGGTATATCATAGTGTTACAGTGAGGGGTGTGGGATATATCAGAGTGTTACAATGAGGGGTGTGGGATATATCAGAGTGTTAGAGTGAGGGGTGTGGGATATATCAGAGTGTTACAGTGAGGGGTGTGGGATATATCAGAGTGTTACAGTGAGGGGTGTGGGGTATATCAGAGTGTTACAGTGAGGGGTGTGGGATATATCAGAGTGTTACAGTGAGGGGTGTGGTATATATCAGAGTGTTACAGTGAGGGGTGTGGGATATAACAGAGTGTTACAGTGAGGGGTGTGGGGTATATCAGAGTGTTACAGTGAGGGGTGTGGGGTATATCAGTGTGTTACAGTGAGGGGTGTGGGGTATATCAGAGTGTTACAGTGAGGGGTGTGGGATATATCAGAGTGTTACAGTGAGGGGTGTGGGATATATCAGAGTGTTACAGTGAAGGGTGTGGGATATATCAGAGTGTTACAGTGAGGGGTGTGGGGTATATCAGAGTGTTACAGTGAGGGGTGTGGGGTATATCAGAGTGTTACAGTGAGGGGTGTGGTATATATCACAGTGATACAGTGAGGGGTGTGGGATATATCAGAGTGTTACAGTGAGGGGTGTGGGTTATATCAGAGTGTTACAGTGAGGGGTGTGGGTTATATCAGAGTGTTACAGTGAGGGGTGTGGGATATATTAGACTGTTACAGTGAGGGGTGTGGGATATATCAGAGTGTTACAGTGAGGGGTGTGGGATATATCAGAGTGTTACAGTGAGTGGTGTGGGATATATCAGAGTGTTACAGTGAGGGGTGTGGGGTATATCAGAGTGTTACAGTGAGGGGTGTGGGATATATCAGAGTGTTACAGTGAGGGGTGTGGGATATATCAGAGTGTTACAGTGAGGGGTGTGGGGTATATCAGAGTGTTACAGTGAGGGGTGTGGGATATATCAGAGTGTTACAGTGAGGGGTGTGGGATATATCAGAGTGTTACAGTGAGGGGTGTGGGATATATCAGAGTGTTACAGTGAGGGGTGTGGGGTATATCAGAGTGTTACAGTGAGGAGTGTGGGGTATATCAGAGTGTTACAGTGAGGGGTGTGGGATATATCAGAGTGTTACAGTGAGGGGTGTGGGATATATCAGAGTGTTACAGTGAGGGGTGTGGGATATATCAGAGTGTGACAGTGAGGGGTGTGGGATATATCAGAGTGTTACAGTGAGGGGTGTGGGATATATCAGAGTGTTACAGTGAGGGGTGTGGGGTATATCAGAGTGTTACAGTGAGGGGTGTGGGATATATCAGACTGTTACAGTGAGGGGTGTGGGGTATATCAGAGTGTTACAGTGAGTGGTGTGGGATATATCAGAGTGTTACAGTGAGGGGTGTGGGATATATCAGAGTGTTACAGTGAGGGGTGTGGGATATATCAGAGTGTTACAGTGATTGGTGTGGGATATATCAGAGTGTTACAGTGAGGGGTGTGGGGTATATCAGAGTGTTACAGTGATTGGTGTGGGATATATCAGAGTGTTACAGTGAGGGGTGTGGGATATATCAGAGTATTACAGTGAGGGGTGTGGGGTATATCAGAGTGTTACAGTGAGGGGTGTGGGATATATCAGAGTGTTACAGTGAGGGGTGTGGTGTATATCAGAGTGTTACAGTGAGTGGTGTGGGATATATCAGAGTGTTACAGTGAGGGGTGTGGGATATATCAGAGTGTTACAGTGAGGGGTGTGGTGTATATCAGAGTGTTACAGTGAGTGGTGTGGGATATATCAGAGTGTTACAGTGAGGGGTGTGGGGTATATCAGAGTGTTACAGTGAGGGGTGTGGTGTATATCAGAGTGTTACAGTGAGGGGTGTGGGGTATATCAGAGTGTTACAGTGAGGGGTGTGGGATATATAAGAGTGTTACGGTGAGGGGTGTGGGATATATCAGAGTGTTACAGTGAGGGGTGTGGGATATATCAGAGTGTTACAGTGAGGGGTGTGGTGTATATCAGAGTGTTACAGTGAGGGGTGTGGGGTATATCAGAGTGTTACAGTGAGGGGTGTGGGCTATATCAGAGTGTTACAGTGAGGGGTGTGGGGTATATCAGAGTGTTACAGTGAGGGGTGTGGGGTATATCAGAGTGTTAAAGTGAGGGGTGTGGGTGAAATCACAGTGTTACAGTGAGGGGTGTGGGATATATCAGAGTGTTACAGTGAGGGGTGTGGGATATATCAGAGTGTTACAGTGAGGGGTGTGGGGTATATCTGAGTGTGACAGTGAGGGGTGTGGGATATATCAGAGTGTTACAGTGAGGGGTGTGGGATATATCAGAGTGTTACAGTGAGTGGTGTGGGGTATATCAGAGTGTTACAGTGAGGGGTGTGGGGTATATCAGAGTGTTACAGTGAGGGGTGTGGGATATATCAGAGTGTTACAGTGAGGGATGTGGGATATATCAGAGTGTTACAGTGAGGGGTGAGGGGTATATCAGAATGTTACAGTGAGGGGTGTGGGATATATCAGAGTGTAACAGTGAGGGGTGTGGGATATATCAGAGTGTTACAGTGAGGGGTGTGGGGTATATCAGAGTGTTACAGTGAGGGGTGTGGGATATATCAGAGTGTTACAGTGAGGGGTGTGAGATATATCAGAGTGTTACAGTGAGGGGTGTGGGATATATCAGAGTGTTACAGTGAGGGGTGTGGGATATATCAGAGTGTTACAGTGAGGGGTGTGGGGTATATCAGTGTGTTACAGTGAGGGGTGTGGGGTATATCAGAGTGTTACAGTGAGGGGTGTGGGATATATCAGAGTATTACAGTGAGGGGTGTGGGGTATATCAGAGTGTTACAGTGAGGGGTGTGGGATATATCAGAGTGTTACAGTGAGGGGTGTGGGATATATCAGAGTGTTACAGTGAGGGGTGTGGGGTATATCAGAGTGTTACAGTGAGGGGTGTGGGGTATATCAGTGTGTTACAGTGAGGGGTGTGGGATATATCAGAGTGTTACAGTGAGGGGTGTGGGATATATCAGAGTGTTACAGTGAGGGGTGTGGGATATATCAGAGTGTTACAGTGAGGGGTGTGGGGTATATCAGAGTGTTACAGTGAGGGGTGTGGGATATATCAGAGTGTTACAGTGAGGGGTGTGGGGTATATCAGAGTGTTACTGTGAGTGGGTGTGGGATATATCACAGTGTTACAGTGAGGGGTGTGGGATATATCAGAGTGTTACAGTGAGGGGTGTGGGATATATCAGAGTGTTACAGTGAGGGGTGTGGGATATATCACAGTGTTACAGTGAGGGGTGTGGGATATATCAGAGTGTTACAGTGAGGGGTGTGGGATATATCAGAGTGTTACAGTGAGGGGTGTGGGGTATATCAGAGTGTTACAGTGAGGGGTGTGGGTTATATAAGAGTGTTACAGTGAGGGGTGTGGGATATATCACAGTGTTACAGTGAGGGGTGTGGGATATATCACAGTGATACAGTGAGGGGTGTGGGATATATCTGAGTGTTACAGTGAGGGGTGTGGGATATATCAGAGTGTTACAGTGAGGGGAGTGGGATATATCAGAGTGTTACAGTGAGGGGTGTGGGATATATCAGTGTTACAGTGAGGGGTGTGGGATATATCAGAGTGTTGCAGTGAGGGGTGTGGGATATATCAGAGTGTTACAGTGGGGGTGAGGGATATATCAGAGTGTTACAGTGAGGGGTTGGGATATATCAGAGTATTACAGTGAGGGGTTGGGATATATCAGAGTGTTACAGTGAGGGGTGTGGGATATATCAGCGTGTTACAGTGAGGTGTGTGGGATATATCAGAGTGTTACAGTGAGGTGTGAGGGATATATCAGAGTGTTACAGTGAGGGGTTGGGATATATCAGAGTGTTACAGTGAGGGGTGTGGGATATATCAGAGTGTTACAGTGAGGGGTGTGGGGTATATCAGAGTGTTACAGTGAGGGGTGTGGGATATATCAGAGTGTTACAGTGAGGGGTGTGGGGTATATCAGAGTGTTACAGTGAGGGGTGTGGGGTATATCAGAGTGTTACAGTGAGGGGTGTGGGATATATCAGAGTGTTACAGTGAGGGGTGTGGGATATATCAGAGTGTTACAGTGAGGGGTGTGGGATATATCAGAGTGTTACAGTGAGGGGTGTGGGATATATCAGAGTGTTACAGTGAGGGGTGTGGGATATATCAGAGTGTTACAGTGAGGGGTGTGGGGTATATCAGAGTGTTACAGTGAGGGGTGTGGGATATATCAGAGTGTTACAGTGAGGGGTGTGGGATATATCAGAGTGTTACAGTGAGGGGTGTGGGGTATATCAGAGTGTTACAGTGAGGGGTGTGGGATATATCAGAGTGTTACAGTTAGGGGTGTGGGATATATCAGAGTGTTACAGTGAGGGGTGTGGGATATATCAGAGTGTTACAGTGAGGGGTGTGGGATATATCAGAGTGTTACAGTGAGGGGTGTGGGATATATCAGAGTGTTACAGTGAGGGGTGTGGGATATATCAGAGTGTTACAGTGAGGGGTGTGGGGTGTATCAGAGTGATACAGTGAGGGGTGTGGGATATATCAGAGTGTTACAGTGAGGGGTGTGGGATATATCAGAGTGTTACAGTGAGGGGGTGTGGGGTATATCAGAGTGTTACAGTGAGGGGTGTGGGGTATATCAGAGTGTTACAGTGAGGGGTGTGGGATATATCAGAGTGTTACAGTGAGGGGTGTGGGATATATCAGAGTGTTACAGTGAGGGGTGTGGGATATATCTGAGTGTTACAGTGAGGGGTGTGGGGTATATCAGAGTGTTACAGTGAGGGGTGTGGGATATATCAGAGTGTTACAGTGAGGGGTGTGGGGTATATCAGAGTGTTACAGTGAGGGGTGTGGGATATATCAGAGTGTTACAGTGAGTGGTGTGGGGTATATCAGAGTATTACAGTGAGGGTTGTGGGATATATCAGAGTGTTACAGTGAGGGGTGTGGGATATATCAGAGTGTTACAGTGAGTGGTGTGGGTTATATCAGAGTGTTACAGTGAGGGGTGTGGGATATATCAGAGTGTTACAGTGAGGGGTGTGGGGTATATCAGAGTGTTACAGTGAGGGGTGTGGGATATATCAGAGTGTTACAGTGAGGGGTGTGGGGTATATCAGAGTGTTACAGTGAGGGGTGTGGGATATATCAGAGTTTTACAGTGAGGGGTGAGGGGTATATCAGAATGTTACAGTGAGGGGTGTGGGATATATCAGAGTGTAACAGTGAGGGGTGTGGAATATATCAGAGTGTTACAGTGAGGGGTGTGGGATATATCAGAGTGTTACAGTGAGGGGTGTGGGGTATATCAGAGTGTTACAGTGAGGGGTGTGGGATATATCAGAGTGTTACAGTGAGGGGTGTGGGGTATATCAGAGTGTTACAGTGAGGGGTGTGAGATATATCAGAGTGTTACAGTGAGGGGTGTGAGATATATCAGAGTGTTACAGTGAGGGGTGTGGGATATATCAGAGTGTTACAGTGAGGGGTGTGGGATATATCAGAGTGTTACAGTGAGGGGTGTGGGGTATATCAGTGTGTTACAGTGAGGGGTGTGCGGTTTATCAGAGTGTTCCAGTGAGGGGTGTGGGATATATCAGAGTATTACAGTGAGGGGTGTGGGGTATATCAGAGTGTTACAGTGAGGGGTGTGGGATATATCAGAGTGTTACAGTGAGGGGTGTGGGATATATCAGAGTGTTACAGTGAGGGGTGTGGGTTATATCAGAGTGTTACAGTGAGGGGTGTGGGATATATCAGAGTGTTACAGTGAGGGGTGTGGGATATATCAGAGTGTTACAGTGAGGGGTGTGGGATATATCAGAGTGTTACAGTGAGGGGTGTGGGATATATCAGAGTGTTACAGTGAGGGGTGTGGGGTATATCAGAGTGTTACAGTGAGGGGTGTGGGATATATCAGAGTGTTACAGTGAGGGGTGAGGGGTATATCAGAATGTTACAGTGAGGGGTGTGGGATATATCAGAGTGTAACAGTGAGGGGTGTGGGATATATCAGAGTGTTACAGTGAGGGGTGTGGGGTATATCAGAGTGTTACAGTGAGGGGTGTGGGGTATATCAGAGTGTGACAGTGAGGGGTGTGGGATATATCAGAGTGTTACAGTGAGGGGTGTGAGATATATCAGAGTGTTACAGTGAGGGGTGTGGGATATATCAGAGTGTTACAGTGAGGGGTGTGGGATATATCAGAGTGTTACAGTGAGGGGTGTGGGGTATATCAGTGTGTTACAGTGAGGGGTGTGGGGTTTATCAGAGTGTTCCAGTGAGGGGTGTGGGATATATCAGAGTATTACAGTGAGGGGTGTGGGGTATATCAGAGTGTTACAGTGAGGGGTGTGGGATATATCAGAGTGTTACAGTGAGGGGTGTGGGATATATCAGAGTGTTACAGTGAGGGGTGTGGGGTATATCAGAGTGTTACAGTGAGGGGTGTGGGGTATATCAGTGTGTTACAGTGAGGGGTGTGGGATATATCAGAGTGTTACAGTGAGGGGTGTGGGGTATATCAGAGTGTTACAGTGAGCGGTGTGGGATATATCAGAGTGTTACAGTGAGGGGTGTGGGGTATATCAGAGTGTTACAGTGAGGGGTGTGGGATATATCAGAGTGTTACAGTGAGGGGTGTGGGGTATATCGGAGTGTTACAGTGAGGGGTGTGGGATATATCAGAGTGTTACAGTGAGGGGTGTGGGATATATCAGAGTGTTACAGTGAGGGGTGTGGGATATATCAGAGTGTTACAGTGAGGGGTGTGGGATATATCAGAGTGTTACAGTGAGGGGTGTGGGATATATCAGAGTGTTACAGTGAGGGTTGTGGGATATATCAGAGTGTTACAGTGAGTGGGTGTGGGATCTATCACAGTGTTACAGTGAGGGGTGTGGGATATATCAGAGTGTTACAGTGAGGGGTGTGGGATATATCAGAGTGTTACAGTGAGGGGTGTGGGGTATATCAGAGTGTTACAGTGAGGGGTGTGGGATATATCAGAGTGTTACAGTGAGGGGTGTGGGATATATCAGAGTGTTACAGTGAGGGGTGTGGGATATATCACAGTGTTACAGTGAGGGGTGTGGGATATATCAGAGTGTTACAGTGAGGGGTGTGGGATATATCAGAGTGTTACAGTGAGGGGTGTGGGATATATCAGAGTGTTACAGTGAGGGGTGTGGGATATATCAGAGTGTAACAGTGAGGGGTGTGGGATATATCAGAGTGTTACAGTGAGGGGTGTGGGATATATCAGAGTGTTACAGTGAGGGGTGTGGGATATATCAGAGTGTTACAGTGAGGGGTGTGGGATATATCAGAGTGTTACAGTGAGGGGTGTGGGATATATCAGTGTGTTACAGTGAGGGTTGTGGGATATATCAGAGTGTTACAGTGAGGGGTGTGGGATATATCAGAGTGTTACAGTGAGGGGTGTGGGGTATATCAGTGTGTTACAGTGAGGGGTGTGGGGTATATCAGAGTGTGACAGTGAGGGGTGTGGGATTTTTCAGAGTGTTGGAGTGAGGGGTGTGGGATATATCAGAGTGTTACAGTGAGGGGTGTGGGGTATATCAGAGTGTTACAGTGAGGGGTGTGGGACATATCAGAGTGTTACAGTGAGTGGTGTGGGGTATATCAGAGTGTTACAGTGAGGGGTGTGGGATATATCAGAGTGTTACAGTGAGGGGTGTGGGATATATCAGAGTGTTACAGTGAGGGGTGTGGGGTATATCAGAGTGTTACAGTGAGGAGTGTGGGGTATATAACAGTGATACAGTGAGGGGTGTGGGATATATCAGAGTGTTACAGTGAGGAGTGTGGGGTATATCAGAGTGTTACAGTGAGGGGTGTGGGATATATCAGAGTGTTACAGTGAGGGGTGTGGGATATATCAGAGTGTTACAGTGAGGGGTGTGGGGTATATCAGAGTGTTACAGTGAGGGGTGTGGGATATATCACAGTGATACAGTGAGGGGTGTGGGATATATCAGAGTGTTACAGTGAGGGGTGTGGGGTATATCAGAGTGTTACAGTGAGGGGTGTGGGATATATCAGAGTGTTACAGTGAGGGGTGTGGGATATATCAGAGTGTTACAGTGAGGGGTGTGGGATATATCAGAGTGTTGCAGTGAGGGGTGTGGGGTATATCAGAGTGTTACAGTGAGGGGTGTGGCATATATCAGAGTGTTACAGTGAGGGGTGTGGGGTATATCAGAGTGTTACAGTGAGGGGTGTGGGATATATCAGAGTGTTACAGTGAGGGGTGTGGGATATATCAGAGTGTTACAGTGAGGGGTGTGGGATATAACAGAGTGTTACAGTGAGGGGTGTGGGGTATATAACAGTGATACAGTGAGGGGTGTGGGATATATCAGAGTGTTACAGTGAGGGGTGTGGGATATATCAGAGTGTTACAGTGAGGGGTGTGGGGTATATCAGAGTGTTACAGTGAGGGGTGTGGGGTATATCAGTGTGTTACAGTGAGGGGTGTGGGATATATCAGAGTGTTACAGTGAGGGGTGTGGGATATAACAGAGTGTTACAGTGAGGGGTGTGGGGTATATAACAGTGATACAGTGAGGGGTGTGGGGTATATCAGAGTGTTACAGTGAGGAGTGTGGGGTATATAACAGTGATACAGTGAGGGGTGTGGGATATATCAGAGTGTTGCAGTGAGGGGTGTGGGGTATATCAGTGTGTTACAGTGAGGGGTGTGGGGTATATCATAGTGTTACAGTGAGGGGTGTGGGATATATCAGAGTGTTACAATGAGGGGTGTGGGATATATCAGAGTGTTAGAGTGAGGGGTGTGGGATATATCAGAGTGTTACAGTGAGGGGTGTGGGATATATCAGAGTGTTACAGTGAGGGGTGTGGGGTATATCAGAGTGTTACAGTGAGGGGTGTGGGATATATCAGAGTGTTACAGTGAGGGGTGTGGTATATATCAGAGTGTTACAGTGAGGGGTGTGGGATATAACAGAGTGTTACAGTGAGGGGTGTGGGGTATATCAGAGTGTTACAGTGAGGGGTGTGGGGTATATCAGTGTGTTACAGTGAGGGGTGTGGGGTATATCAGAGTGTTACAGTGAGGGGTGTGGGATATATCAGAGTGTTACAGTGAGGGGTGTGGGATATATCAGAGTGTTACAGTGAAGGGTGTGGGATATATCAGAGTGTTACAGTGAGGGGTGTGGGGTATATCAGAGTGTTACAGTGAGGGGTGTGGGGTATATCAGAGTGTTACAGTGAGGGGTGTGGTATATATCACAGTGATACAGTGAGGGGTGTGGGATATATCAGAGTGTTACAGTGAGGGGTGTGGGTTATATCAGAGTGTTACAGTGAGGGGTGTGGGTTATATCAGAGTGTTACAGTGAGGGGTGTGGGATATATTAGACTGTTACAGTGAGGGGTGTGGGATATATCAGAGTGTTACAGTGAGGGGTGTGGGATATATCAGAGTGTTACAGTGAGTGGTGTGGGATATATCAGAGTGTTACAGTGAGGGGTGTGGGGTATATCAGAGTGTTACAGTGAGGGGTGTGGGGTATATCAGAGTGTTACAGTGAGGAGTGTGGGGTATATCAGAGTGTTACAGTGAGGGGTGTGGGATATATCAGAGTGTTACAGTGAGGGGTGTGGGATATATCAGAGTGTTACAGTGAGGGGTGTGGGATATATCAGAGTGTGACAGTGAGGGGTGTGGGATATATCAGAGTGTTACAGTGAGGGGTGTGGGATATATCAGAGTGTTACAGTGAGGGGTGTGGGGTATATCAGAGTGTTACAGTGAGGGGTGTGGGATATATCAGACTGTTACAGTGAGGGGTGTGGGGTATATCAGAGTGTTACAGTGAGGGGTGTGGGATATATCAGACTGTTACAGTGAGGGGTGTGGGGTATATCAGAGTGTTACAGAGAGGGGTGTGGGATATATCAGAGTGTTACAGTGAGGGGTGTGGGGTATATCAGAGTGTTACAGTGAGTGGTGTGGGATATATCAGAGTGTTACAGTGAGGGGTGTGGGATATATCAGAGTGTTACAGTGAGGGGTGTGGGATATATCAGAGTGTTACAGTGAGTGGTGTGGGATATATCAGAGTGTTACAGTGAGGGGTGTGGGATATATCAGAGTGTTACAGTGAGGGGTGCGGGATATATCAGAGTGTTACAGTGAGGGGTGTGGGATATATCAGTGTGTTACAGTGAGGGGTGTGGGGTATATCAGAGTGTTACAGTGATTGGTGTGGGATATATCAGAGTGTTACAGTGAGGGGTGTGGGGTATATCAGTGTGTTACAGTGAGGGGTGTGGGGTATATCAGAGTGTTACAGTGAGTGGTGTGGGATATATCAGAGTGTTACAGTGAGGGGTGTGGGGTATATCAGAGTGTTACAGTGAGGGGTGTGGGGTATATCAGAGTGTTACAGTGAGGGGTGTGGTGTATATCAGAGTGTTACAGTGAGGGGTGTGGGGTATATCAGAGTGTTACAGTGAGGGGTGTGGGGTATATCAGAGTGTTACAGTGAGGGGTGTGGTGTATATCAGAGTGTTACAGTGAGGGGTGTGGGGTATATCAGAGTGTTACAGTGAGGGGTGTGGGATATATAAGAGTGTTACGGTGAGGGGTGTGGGATATATCAGAGTGTTACAGTGAGGGGTGTGGGATATATCAGAGTGTTACAGTGAGGGGTGTGGTGTATATCAGAGTGTTACAGTGAGGGGTGTGGGGTATATCAGAGTGTTACAGTGAGGGGTGTGGGCTATATCAGAGTGTTACAGTGAGGGGTGTGGGGTATATCAGAGTGTTACAGTGAGGGGTGTGGGGTATATCAGAGTGTTAAAGTGAGGGGTGTGGGTGAAATCACAGTGTTACAGTGAGGGGTGTGGGATATATCAGAGTGTTACAGTGAGGGGTGTGGGATATATCAGAGTGATACAGTGAGGGGTGTGGGGTATATCAGAGTGTAACAGTGAGGGGTGTGGGGTATATCAGTGTGTTACAGTGAGGGGTGTGGGATATATCAGAGTGTTACAGTGAGGGGTGTGGGGTATATCAGAGTGTTACAGTGAGCGGTGTGGGATATATCAGAGTGTTACAGTGAGGGGTGTGGGGTATATCAGAGTGTTACAGTGAGCGGTGTGGGATATATCAGAGTGTTACAGTGAGGGGTGTGGGGTATATCAGAGTGTTACAGTGAGTGGGTGTGGGATATATCACAGTGTTACAGTGAGGGGTGTGGGATATATCAGAGTGTTACAGTGAGGGGTGTGGGATATATCAGAGTGTTACAGTGAGGGGTGTGGGGTATATCAGAGTGTTACAGTGAGGGGTGTGGGATATATCAGAGTGTTACAGTGAGGGGTGTGGGATATATCAGAGTGTTACAGTGAGGGGTGTGGGATATATCACAGTGTTACAGTGAGGGGTGTGGGATATATCAGAGTGTTACAGTGAGGGGTGTGGGATATATCAGAGTGTTACAGTGAGGGGTGTGGGATATATCAGAGTGTTACAGTGAGGGGTGTGGGATATATCAGAGTGTAACAGTGAGGGGTGTGGGATATATCAGAGTGTTACAGTGAGGGGTGTGGGATATATCAGAGTGTTACAGTGAGGGGTGTGGGATATATCAGAGTGTTACAGTGAGGGGTGTGGGATATATCAGAGTGTTACAGTGAGGGGTGTGGGATATATCAGAGTGTTACAGTGAGGGTTGTGGGATATATCAGAGTGTTACAGTGAGGGGTGTGGGATATATCAGAGTGTTACAGTGAGGGGTGTGGGGTATATCAGTGTGTTACAGTGAGGGGTGTGGGGTATATCAGAGTGTTACAGTGAGGGGTGTGGGATTTTTCAGAGTGTTGGAGTGAGGGGTGTGGGATATATCAGAGTGTTACAGTGAGGGGTGTGGTGTATATCAGAGTGTTACAGTGAGGGGTGTGGGACATATCAGAGTGTTACAGTGAGTGGTGTGGGGTATATCAGAGTGTTACAGTGAGGGGTGTGGGATATATCAGAGTGTTACAGTGAGGGGTGTGGGATATATCAGAGTGTTACAGTGAGGGGTGTGGGGTATATCAGAGTGTTACAGTGAGGAGTGTGGGGTATATAACAGTGATACAGTGAGGGGTGTGGGATATATCAGAGTGTTACAGTGAGGAGTGTGGGGTATATAACAGTGATACAGTGAGGGGTGTGGGATATATCAGAGTGTTACAGTGAGGGGTGTGGGGTATATCAGAGTGTTACAGTGAGGGGTGTGGGATATATCAGAGTGTTACAGTGAGGGGTGTGGGATATATCAGAGTGTTACAGTGAGGGGTGTGGGATATATCAGAGTGTTGCAGTGAGGGGTGTGGGGTATATCAGAGTGTTACAGCGAGGGGTGTGGGATATATCAGAGTGTTACAGTGAGGGGTGTGGGATATATCAGAGTGTTACAGTGAGGGGTGTGGGGTATATCAGAGTGTTACAGTGAGGGGTGTGGGATATATCAGAGTGTTACAGTGAGGGGTGTGGGATATATCAGAGTGTTACAGTGAGGGGTGTGGGATATAACAGAGTGTTACAGTGAGGGGTGTGGGGTATATAACAGTGATACAGTGAGGGGTGTGGGATATATCAGAGTGTTACAGTGAGGGGTGTGGGATATATCAGAGTGTTACAGTGAGGGGTGTGGGGTATATCAGAGTGTTACAGTGAGGGGTGTGGGGTATATCAGTGTGTTACAGTGAGGGGTGTGGGATATATCAGAGTGTTACAGTGAGGGGTGTGGGATATAACAGAGTGTTACAGTGAGGGGTGTGGGGTATATAACAGTGATACAGTGAGGGGTGTGGGGTATATCAGAGTGTTACAGTGAGGAGTGTGGGGTATATAACAGTGATACAGTGAGGGGTGTGGGATATATCAGAGTGTTGCAGTGAGGGGTGTGGGGTATATCAGTGTGTTACAGTGAGGGGTGTGGGGTATATCAGAGTGTTACAGTGAGGGGTGTGGGATATATCAGAGTGTTACAGTGAGGGGTGTGGGATATATCAGAGTGTTAGAGTGAGGGGTGTGGGATATATCAGAGTGTTACAGTGAGGGGTGTGGGATATATCAGAGTGTTACAGTGAGGGGTGTGGGGTATATCAGAGTGTTACAGTGAGGGGTGTGGGATATATCAGAGTGTTACAGTGAGGGGTGTGGTATATATCAGAGTGTTACAGTGAGGGGTGTGGGATATAACAGAGTGTTACAGTGAGGGGTGTGGGGTATATCAGAGTGTTACAGTGAGGGGTGTGGGGTATATCAGTGTGTTACAGTGAGGGGTGTGGGGTATATCAGAGTGTTACAGTGAGGGGTGTGGGATATATCAGAGTGTTACAGTGAGGGGTGTGGGATATATCAGAGTGTTACAGTGAAGGGTGTGGGATATATCAGAGTGTTACAGTGAGGGGTGTGGGGTATATCAGAGTGTTACAGTGAGGGGTGTGGGGTATATCAGAGTGTTACAGTGAGGGGTGTGGGATATATCACAGTGATACAGTGAGGGGTGTGGGATATATCAGAGTGTTACAGTGAGGGGTGTGGGATATATCAGAGTGTAACAGTGAGGGGTGTGGGGTATATCAGAGTGTTACAGTGAGGGGTGTGGGTTATATCAGAGTGTTACAGTGAGGGGTGTGGGTTATATCAGAGTGTTACAGTGAGGGGTGTGGGATATATTAGACTGTTACAGTGAGGGGTGTGGGATATATCAGAGTGTTACAGTGAGGGGTGTGGGATATATCAGAGTGTTACAGTGAGTGGTGTGGGATATATCAGAGTGTTACAGTGAGGGGTGTGGGATATATCAGAGTGTTACAGTGAGGGGTGTGGGGTATATCAGAGTGTTACAGTGAGGGGTGTGGGATATATCAGTGTTACAGTGAGGGGTGTGGGATATATCAGAGTGTTACAGTGAGGGGTGTTGGATATATCAGAGTGTTACAGTGAGGGGTGTGGGATATATCAGAGTGTTACAGTGAGGGGTGTGGGATATATCAGAGTGTGACAGTGAGGGGTGTGGGATATATCAGAGTGTTACAGTGAGGGGTGTGGGATATATCAGAGTGTTACAGTGAGGGGTGTGGGGTATATCAGAGTGTTACAGTGAGGGGTGTGGGATATATCAGACTGTTACAGTGAGGGGTGTGGGGTATATCAGAGTGTTACAGTGAGTGGTGTGGGATATATCAGAGTGTTACAGTGAGGGGTGTGGGATATATCAGAGTGTTACAGTGAGGGGTGTGGGATATTTCAGAGTGTTACAGTGAGGGGTGTGGGATATATCAGAGTGTTACAGTGAGGGGTGTGGGATATATCAGAGTGTTACAGTGAGTGGTGTGGGATATATCAGAGTGTTACAGTGAGGGGTGTGGGGTATATCAGAGTGTTACAGTGAGTGGTGTGGGATATATCAGAGTGTTACAGTGAGGGGTGTGGGGTATATCAGAGTGTTACAGTGAGGGGTGTGGTGTATATCAGAGTGTTACAGTGAGTGGTGTGGGATATATCAGAGTGTTACAGTGAGGGGTGTGGGGTATATCAGAGTGTTACAGTGAGGGGTGTGGGGTATATCAGAGTGTTACAGTGAGGGGTGTGGGATATATAAGAGTGTTACGGTGAGGGGTGTGGGATATATCAGAGTGTTACAGTGAGGGGTGTGGGATATATCAGAGTGTTACAGTGAGGGGTGTGGTGTATATCAGAGTGTTACAGTGAGGGGTGTGGGGTATATCAGAGTGTTACAGTGAGGGGTGTGGGGTATATCAGAGTGTTACAGTGAGGGGTGTGGGGTATATCAGAGTGTTACAGTGAGGGGTGTGGGATATATCAGAGTGTTACAGTGAGGGGTGTGGGGTATATCAGAGTGTTACAGTGAGGGGTGTGGGATATATCAGAGTGTTACAGTGAGGGGTGTGGGATATATCAGAGTGTTACAGTGAGGGGTGTGGGATATATCAGAGTGTTACAGTGAGGGGTGTGGCATATATCAGAGTGTTACAGTGAGGGGTGTGGGGTATATCAGAGTGTTACAGTGAGGGGTGTGGGATATATCAGAGTGTTACAGTGAGGGGTGTGGGATATATCAGAGTGTTACAGTGAGGGGTGTGGGGTATATCAGAGTGTTACAGTGAGGGGTGTGGGATATATCAGAGTGTTACAGTGAGGGGTGTGGGATATATCAGAGTGTTACAGTGAGGGGTGTGGGATATATCAGAGTGTTACAGTGAGGGGTGTGGGAGATATCAGAGTGTTACAGTGAGGGGTGTGGGGTATATCAGAGTGTTACAGTGAGGGGTGTGGGGTATATCAATGTGTTACAGTGAGGGGTGTGGGATATATCAGAGTGTTACAGTGAGGGGTGTGGGATATATCAGAGTGTTACAGTGAGGGGTGTGGGATATAACAGAGTGTTACAGTGAGGGGTGTGGGATATATCAGAGTGTTACAGTGAGGGGTGTGGGATATATCAGAGTGTTACAGTGAGGGGTGTGGGATATATCAGAGTGTTACAGTGAGGGGTGTGGGATATATCAGAGTGTTACAGTGAGGGGTGTGGGATATATCAGAGTGTT
Source organism: Heptranchias perlo (assembly GCF_035084215.1). Classification (NCBI taxonomy): domain Eukaryota; kingdom Metazoa; phylum Chordata; class Chondrichthyes; order Hexanchiformes; family Hexanchidae; genus Heptranchias; species Heptranchias perlo. The sequence goes on from NW_027139356.1 coordinate 54,020, forward strand.
ATAGTGAGGGGTGTGGGGGATATCAGAGTGTTACAGTGAGGGGTGTTGGATATATCAGAGTGTTACAGTGAGGGGTGTGGGATATATCAGAGTGTTACATTGAGGGGTGTGGGATATATCAGAGTGTTACAGTGAGGGGTGTGGGGTATATCAGAGTGTTACAGTGAGGGGTGTTGGATATATCAGAGTGTTACAGTGAGGGGTGTGGGATATATCAGAGTGTTACAGTGAGGGGTGTGGGATATATCAGAGTGTGACAGTGAGGGGTGTGGGATATATCAGAGTGTTACAGTGAGGGGTGTGGGATATATCAGAGTGTTACAGTGAGGGGTGTGGGGTATATCAGAGTGTGACAGTGAGGGGTGTGGGATATATCAGACTGTTACAGTGAGGGGTGTGGGGTATATCAGAGTGTTACAGTGAGTGGTGTGGGATATATCAGAGTGTTACAGTGAGGGGTGTGGGGTATATCAGAGTGTTACAGTGAGGGGTGTGGGATATATCAGAGTGTTACAGTGAGGGGTGTGGGATATATCAGAGTGTTACAGTGAGGGGTGTGGGATATATCAGAGTGTTACAGTGAGTGGTGTGGGATATATCAGAGTGTTACAGTGAGGGGTGTGGGGTATATCAGAGTGTTACAGTGAGTGGTGTGGGATATATCAGATTGTTACAGTGAGGGGTGTGGGGTATATCAGAGTGTTACAGTGAGGGGTGTGGTGTATATCAGAGTGTTACAGTGAGTGGTGTGGGATATATCAGAGTGTTACAGTGAGGGGTGTGGGGTATATCAGAGTGTTACAGTGAGGGGTGTGGGATATATCAGAGTGTTACAGTGAGGGGTGTGGTGTATATCAGAGTGTTACAGTGAGGGGTGTGGGGTATATCAGAGTGTTACAGTGAGTGGTGTGGGATATATCAGAGTGTTACAGTGAGGGGTGTGGGATATATCAGAGTGTTACAGTGAGGGGTGTGGTGTATATCAGAGTGTTACAGTGAGGGGTGTGGGGTATATCAGAGTGTTACAGTGAGTGGTGTGGGATATATCAGAGTGTTACAGTGAGGGGTGTGGGGTATATCAGAGTGTTACAGTGAGGGGTGTGGGATATATCAGAGTGTTACAGTGAGGGGTGTGGTGTATATCAGAGTGTTACAGTGAGGGGTGTGGGGTATATCAGAGTGTTACAGTGAGTGGTGTGGGATATATCAGAGTGTTACAGTGAGGGGTGTGGGATATATCAGAGTGTTACAGTGAGGGGTGTGGTGTATATCAGAGTGTTACAGTGAGGGGTGTGGGGTATATCAGAGTGTTACAGTGAGTGGTGTGGGATATATCAGAGTGTTACAGTGAGGGGTGTGGGATATATCAGAGTGTTACAGTGAGGGGTGTGGGGTATATCAGAGTGTTACAGTGAGGGGTGTGGGGTATATCAGAGTGTTACAGTGAGGGGTGTGGTGTATATCAGAGTGTTACAGTGAGGGGTGTGGGGTATATCAGAGTGTTACAGTGAGGGGTGTGGGATATATCAGAGTGTTACAGTGAGGGGTGTGGGATATATCAGAGTGTTACAGTGAGGGGTGTGGGATATATCAGAGTGTTACAGTGAGGGGTGTGGTGTATATCAGAGTGTTACAGTAAGGGGTGTGGGGTATATCAGAGTGTTACAGTGAGGGGTGTGGGCTATATCAGAGTGTTACAGTGAGGGGTGTGGGGTATATCAGAGTGTTACAGTGAGGGGTGTGGGGTATATCAGAGTGTTACAGTGAGGGGTGTGGGATATATCAGAGTGTTACAGTGAGGGGTGTGGGGTATATCAGAGTGTTACAGTGAGGGGTGTGGGATATATCAGAGTGTTACAGTGAGGGGTGTGGGATATATCAGAGTGTTACAGTGAGGGGTGTGGGATATATCAGAGTGTTACAGTGAGGGGTGTGGCATATATCAGAGTGTTACAGTGAGGGGTGTGGGGTATATCAGAGTGTTACAGTGAGGTGTGTGGGTTATATCAGAGTGTTACAGTGAGGGGTGTGGGATATATCAGAGTGTTACAGTGAGGGGTGTGGGATATATCAGAGTGTTACAGTGAGGGGTGTGGGGTATATCAGAGTGTTACAGTGAGGGGTGTGGGATATATCAGAGTGTTACAGTGAGGGGTGTGGGATATATCAGAGTGTTACAGTGAGGGGTGTGGGATATATCAGAGTGTTACAGTGAGGGGTGTGGGAGATATCAGAGTGTTACAGTGAGGGGTGTGGGGTATATCAGAGTGTTACAGTGAGGGGTGTGGGATATAACAGAGTGTTACAGTGAGGGGTGTGGGATATATCAGAGTGTTACAGTGAGGGGTGTGGGATATATCAGAGTGTTACAGTGAGGGGTGTGGGGTATATCAGAGTGTTACAGTGAGGGGTGTGGGATATATCAGAGTGTTACAGTGAGGGGTGTGGGATATAACAGAGTGTTACAGTGAGGGGTGTGGGATATATCAGAGTGTTACAGTGAGGGGTGTGGGATATATCAGAGTGTTACAGTGAGGGGTGTGGGATATATCAGAGTGTTACAGTGAGGGGTGTGGGATATATCAGAGTGTTACAGTGAGGCGTGTGGGATATATCAGAGTGTTACAGTGAGGGGTGTGGGGTATATCAGAGTGTTACAGTGAGGGGTGTGGGATATATCAGAGTGTTACAGTGAGGGGTGTGGGATATATCAGTGTGTTACAGTGAGTGGTGTGGGGTATATCAGAGTGTTACAGTGAGGGGTGTGGGATATATCAGAGTGTTACAGTGAGGGGTGTGGGATATATCACAGTGTTACAGTGAGGGGTGTGGGGTATATCAGAGTGTTACAGTGAGGGGTGTGGGGTATATCAGAGTGTTACAGTGAGGGGTGTGGGATGTATCAGAGTGTTACAGTGAGGGGTGTGGGGTATATCAGAGTGTTACAGTGAGGGGTGAGGGGTATATCAGAGTGTTACAGTGAGGGGTGTGGGATATATCAGAGTGTTACAGTGAGGGGTGTGGGATATATCAGAGTGTTACAGTGAGGGGTGTGGGATATATCAGAGTGTTACAATGAGGGGTGTGGGGTATATCAGAGTGTTACAGTGAGGGGTGTGGGGTATATCAGAGTGTTACAGTGAGGGGTGTGGGATGTATCAGAGTGTTACAGTGAGGGGTGTGGGATATATCAGAGTGTTACAGTGAGGGGTGTGGGATATATCAGAGCGTTACAGTGAGGGGTGTGGGATATATCAGAGTGTTACAGTGAGGGGTGTGGGATATATCAGAGTGTTACAGTGAGGGGTGTGGGATATATCAGTGTGTTACAGTGAGGGGTGTGGGGTATATCAGAGTGTTACAGTGAGGGGTGTGGGATATATCAGTGTGTTACAGTGAGGGGTGTGGGGTATATCAGAGTGTTACAGTGAGGGGTGTGGGATATAACAGAGTGTTACAGTGAGGGGTGTGGGATATATCAGAGTGTTACAGTGAGGGGTGTGGGATATATCAGAGTGTTACAGTGAGGGGTGTGGGGTATATCAGAGTGTTACAGTGAGGGGTGTGGGATATATCAGAGTGTTACAGTGAGGGGTGTGAGATATAACAGAGTGTTACAGTGAGGGGTGTGGGATATATCAGAGTGTTACAGTGAGGGGTGTGGGATATATCAGAGTGTTACAGTGAGGGGTGTGGGATATATCAGAGTGTTACAGTGAGGGGTGTGGGATATATCAGAGTGTTACAGTGAGGGGTGTGGGATATATCAGAGTGTTACAGTGAGGGGTGTGGGGTATATCAGAGTGTTACAGTGAGGGGTGTGGGATATATCAGAGTGTTACAGTGAGGGGTGTGGGATATATCAGTGTGTTACAGTGAGTGGTGTGGGGTATATCAGAGTGTTACAGTGAGGGGTGTGGGATATATCAGAGTGTTACAGTGAGGGGTGTGGGATATATCACAGTGTTACAGTGAGGGGTGTGGGGTATATCAGAGTGTTACAGTGAGGGGTGTGGGGTATATCAGAGTGTTACAGTGAGGGGTGTGGGATGTATCAGAGTGTTACAGTGAGGGGTGTGGGGTATATCAGAGTGTTACAGTGAGGGGTGTGGGATGTATCAGAGTGTTACAGTGAGGGGTGTGGGATATATCAGAGTGTTACAGTGAGGGGTGTGGGATATATCAGAGTGTTACAGTGAGGGGTGTGGGATATATCAGAGTGTTACAGTGAGGGGTGTGGGGTATATCAGAGTGTTACAGTGAGGGGTGTGGGATGTATCAGAGTGTTACAGTGAGGGGTGTGGGATATATCACAGTGTTACAGTGAGGGGTGTGGGGTATATCAGAGTGTTACAGTGAGGGGTGTGGGATATATCAGAGTGTTACAGTGAGGGGTGTGGGATATATCAGAGTGTTACAGTGAGGGGTGTGGGATATATCAGAGTGTTACAGTGAGGGGTGTGGGATATATCAGAGTGTTACAGTGAGGGGTGTGGGATATATCAGAGTGTTACAGTGAGGGGTGTGGGATATATCAGAGTGTTACAGTGAGGGGTGTGGGATATATCACAGTGTTAAAGTGAGGGGTGTGGGTGAAATCACAGTGTTACAGTGAGGGGTGTGGGATATATCAGAGTGTTACAGTGAGGGGTGTGGGGTATATCAGAGTGTTACAGTGAGGGGTGAGGGGTATATCAGAGTGTTACAGTGAGGGGTGTGGGATATATCAGAGTGTTACAGTGAGGGGTGTGGGATATATCAGAGTGTTACAGTGAGGGGTGTGGGGTATATCAGAGTGTTACAGTGAGGGGTGTGGGGTATATCAGAGTGTTACAGTGAGGGGTGTGGGATGTATCAGAGTGTTACAGTGAGGGGTGTGGGATATATCAGAGTGTTACAGTGAGGGGTGTGGGATATATCAGAGTGTTACAGTGAGGGGTGTGGGATATATCACAGTGTTAAAGTGAGGGGTGTGGGTGAAATCACAGTGTTACAGTGAGGGGTGTGGGATATATCAGAGTGTTACAGTGAGGGGTGTGGGGTATATCAGAGTGTTACAGTGAGGGGTGTGGGGTATATCAGAGTGTTACAGTGAGGGGTGTGGGATATATCAGTGTGTTACAGTGAGGGGTGTGGGGTATATCAGAGTGTTACAGTGAGGGGTGTGGGATATAACAGAGTGTTACAGTGAGGGGTGTGGGATATATCAGAGTGTTACAGTGAGGGGTGTGGGATATATCAGAGTGTTACAGTGAGGGGTGTGGGGTATATCAGAGTGTTACAGTGAGGGGTGTGGGATATATCAGAGTGTTACAGTGAGGGGTGTGGGATATAACAGAGTGTTACAGTGAGGGGTGTGGGATATATCAGAGTGTTACAGTGAGGGGTGTGGGATATATCAGAGTGTTACAGTGAGGGGTGTGGGATATATCAGAGTGTTACAGTGAGGGGTGTGGGGTATATCAGAGTGTTACAGTGAGGGGTGTGGGATATATCAGAGTGTTACAGTGAGGGGTGTGGGATATATCAGAGTGTTACAGTGAGGGGTGTGGGATATATCAGAGTGTTACAGTGAGGGGTGTGGGATATATCAGAGTGTTACAGTGAGGGGTGTGGGATATATCAGAGTGTTACAGTGAGGGGTGTGGGATATATCAGAGTGTTACAGTGAGGGGTGTGGGATATATCAGAGTGTTACAGTGAGGGGTGTGGGATATATCACAGTGTTAAAGTGAGGGGTGTGGGTGAAATCACAGTGTTACAGTGAGGGGTGTGGGATATATCAGAGTGTTACAGTGAGGGGTGTGGGATATATCAGTGTGTTACAGTGAGGGGTGTGGGGTATATCAGAGTGTTACAGTGAGGGGTGTGGGATATATCAGAGTGTTACAGTGAGGGGTGTGGGATATATCAGAGTGTTACAGTGAGGGGTGTGGGATATATCAGAGTATTACAGTGAGGGGTGTGGGGTATATCAGAGTGTTACAGTGAGGGGTGTGGGATATATCAGAGTATTACAGTGAGGGGTGTGGGGTATATCAGAGTGTTACAGTGAAGGGTGTGGGATATATCAGAGTGTTACAGTGAGGGGTGTGGGGTATATCAGAGTGTGACAGTGAGGTGTGTGGGATATATCAGAGTGTTACAGTGAGGGGTGTGGGGTATATCAGAGTGTTACAGTGAGGGGTGTGGGATATATCAGAGTGTTACAGTGAGGGGTGTGGGGTATTTCAGAGTGTTGCAGTGAGGGGTGTGGGATATATCAGAGTGTTACAGTGAGGGGTGTGGGGTATATCAGAGTGTTACAGTGAGGGGTGTGGGGTATATCAGTGTGTTACAGTGAGGGGTGTGGGGTATATCAGAGTGTTACAGTGAGGGGTGTGGGATATATCAGAGTGTTACAGTGAGGGGTGTGGGGTATATCAGAGTGTTACAGTGAGGGGTGTGGGATATATCAGAGTGTTACAGTGAGGGGTGTGGGATATATCAGAGTGTTACAGTGAGGGGTGTGGGGTATATCAGAGTGTTACAGTGAGGGGTGTGGGGTATATCAGAGTGTTACAGTGAGGGGTGTGGGATATATCAGAGTGTTACAGTGAGGGGTGTGGGATATATCAGAGTGTTACAGTGAGGGGTGTGGGATATATCAGAGTGTTACAGTGAGGGGTGTGGGATATATCAGAGTGTTACAGTGAGGGGTGTGGGATATATCAGAGTGTTACAGTGAGGGGTGTGGGATATATCAGAGTGTTACAGTGAGGGGTGTGGGGTATATCAGAGTGTTACAGTGAGGGATGTGGGATATATCAGAGTGTTACAGTGAGGGGTGTGGGATATATCAGAGTGTTACAGTGAGGGGTGTGGGATATATCAGAGTGTTACAGTGAGGGGTGTGGGATATATCAGAGTGTTACAGTGAGGGGTGTGGGGTATATCAGAGTGTTACAGTGAGGGGTGTGGGATATATCAGAGTGTTACAGTGAGGGGTGTGGGATATATCAGAGTGTTACAGTGAGGGGTGTGGGGTATATCAGAGTGTTACAGTGAGGGGTGTGGGATATATCAGAGTGTTACAGTGAGGGGTGTGGGATATATCAGAGTGTTACAGTGAGGGGTGTGGGGTATATCAGAGTGTTACAGTGAGGGGTGTGGGTTATATCAGAGTGTTACAGTGAGGGGTGTGGGTTATATCAGAGTGTTACAGTGAGGGGTGTGGGATATATCAGACTGTTACAGTGAGGGGTGTGGGATATATCAGAGTGTTACAGTGAGGGGTGTGGGATATATCAGAGTGTTACAGTGAGGGGTGTGGGGTATATCAGAGTGTTACAGTGAGGGGGGTGGGATATATCAGAGTGTTACAGTGAGTGGTGTGGGATATATCAGAGTGTTACAGTGAGGGGTGTTGGATATATCAGCGTGTTACAGTGAGGGGTGTGGGATATATCAGAGTGTTACAGTGAGGGGTGTGGGATATATCAGACTGTTACAGTGAGGGGTGTGGGATATATCAGAGTGTTACAGTGAGGGGTGTGGGATATATCAGAGTGTTACAGTGAGGGGTGTGGGATATATCAGAGTGTTACAGTGAGGGGTGTGGGGTATATCAGAGTGTTACAGTGAGGGGTGTGGGATATATCAGACTGTTACAGTGAGGGGTGTGGGGTATATCAGAGTGTTACAGTGAGTGGTGTGGGATATATCAGAGTGTTACAGTGAGGGGTGTGGGATATATCAGAGTGTTACAGTGAGGGGTGTGGGATATATCAGAGTGTGACAGTGAGGGGTGTGGGATATATCAGAGTGTTACAGTGAGGGGTGTGGGATATATCAGAGTGTTACAGTGAGGGGTGTGGGATATATCAGAGTGTTACAGTGAGTGGTGTGGGATATATCAGAGTGTTACAGTGAGGGGTGTGGGGTATATCAGAGTGTTACAGTGAGTGGTGTGGGATATATCAGAGTGTTACAGTGAGGGGTGTGGGGTATATCAGAGTGTTACAGTGAGGGGTGTGGGGTATATCAGAGTGTTACAGTGAGGGGTGTGGTGTGTATCAGAGTGTTACAGTGAGGGGTGTGGGGTATATCAGAGTGTTACAGTGAGGGGTGTGGGATATATCAGAGTGTTACGGTGAGGGGTGTGGGATATATCAGAGTGTTACGGTGAGGGGTGTGGGATATATCAGAGTGTTACAGTGAGGGGTGTGGTGTATATCAGAGTGTTACAGTGAGGGGTGTGGGGTATATCAGAGTGTTACAGTGAGGGGTGTGGGCTATATCAGAGTGTTACAGTGAGGGGTGTGGGGTATATCAGAGTGTTACAGTGAGGGGTGTGGGATATATCAGAGTCTTACAGTGAGGGGTGTGGGGTATATAAGAGTGTTACAGTGAGGGGTGTGGTGTATATCAGAGTGTTACAGTGAGGGGTGTGGGATATATCAGAGTGTTACAGTGAGGGGTGTGGGATATATCAGAGTGTTACAGTGAGGGGTGTGGGATATATCAGAGTGTTACAGTGAGGGGTGTGGGATATATCAGAGTGTTACAGTGAGGGGTGTGGGGTATATCAGAGTGTTACAGTGAGGGGTGTGGGATATATCAGAGTGTTACAGTGAGGGGTGTGGGATATATCAGAGTGTTACAGTGAGGGGTGTGGGGTATATCAGAGTGTTACAGTGAGGGGTGTGGGATATATCAGAGTGTTACAGTGAGGGGTGTGGGATATATCAGAGTGTTACAGTGAGGGGTGTGGGATATATCAGAGTGTTACAGTGAGGGGTGTGGGGTATATCAGAGTGTTACAGTGAGGGGTGTGGGATATAACAGAGTGTTACAGTGAGGGGTGTGGGATATATCAGAGTGTTACAGTGAGGGGTGTGGGATATATCAGAGTGTTACAGTGAGGGGTGTGGGATATAACAGAGTGTTACAGTGAGGGGTGTGGGATATATCAGAGTGTTACAGTGAGGGGTGTGGGATATATCAGAGTGTTACAGTGAGGGGTGTGGGATATATCAGAGTGTTACAGTGAGGGGTGTGGGATATATCAGAGTGTTACAGTGAGGGGTGTGGGATATATCAGAGTGTTACAGTGAGGGGTGTGGGGTATATCAGAGTGTTACAGTGAGGGGTGTGGGATATATCAGAGTGTTACAGTGAGGGGTGTGGGATATATCAGTGTGTTACAGTGAGGGGTGTGGGGTATATCAGAGTGTTACAGTGAGGGGTGTGGGATATATCAGAGTGTTACAGTGAGGGGTGTGGGATATATCACAGTGTTACAGTGAGGGGTGTGGGGTATATCAGAGTGTTACAGTGAGGGGTGTGGGATGTATCAGAGTGTTACAGTGAGGGGTGTGGGATATATCAGAGTGTTACAGTGAGGGGTGTGGGATATATCACAGTGTTACAGTGAGGGGTGTGGGATATATCACAGTGTTAAAGTGAGGGGTGTGGGTGAAATCACAGTGTTACAGTGAGGGGTGTGGGATATATCAGAGTGTTACAGTGAGGGGTGTGGGATATATCAGTGTGTTACAGTGAGGGGTGTGGGGTATATCAGAGTGTTACAGTGAGGGGTGTGGGATATATCAGAGTGTTACAGTGAGGGGTGTGGGATATATCAGAGTGTTACAGTGAGGGGTGTGGGATATATCAGAGTATTACAGTGAGGGGTGTGGGGTATATCAGAGTGTTACAGTGAGGGGTGTGGGATATATCAGAGTGTTACAGTGAGGGGTGTGGGGTATATCAGAGTGTTACAGTGAGGGGTGTGGGATATATCAGAGTATTACAGTGAGGGGTGTGGGGTATATCAGAGTGTTACAGTGAGGGGTGTGGGATATATCAGAGTGTTACAGTGAGGGGTGTGGGATATATCAGAGTATTACAGTGAGGGGTGTGGGGTATATCAGAGTGTTGCAGTGAGGGGTGTGGGATATATCAGAGTGTTACAGTGAGGGGTGTGGGATATATCAGAGTGTTACAGTGAGGGGTGTGGGATGTATCAGAGTGTTACAGTGAGGGGTGTGGGATATATCAGAGTGTTACAGTGAGGGGTGTGGGATATATCAGAGTGTTACAGTGAGGGGTGTGGGATATATCACAGTGTTAAAGTGAGGGGTGTGGGTGAAATCACAGTGTTACAGTGAGGGGTGTGGGATATATCAGAGTGTTACAGTGAGGGGTGTGGGATATATCAGTGTGTTACAGTGAGGGGTGTGGGGTATATCAGAGTGTTACAGTGAGGGGTGTGGGATATATCAGAGTGTTACAGTGAGGGGTGTGGGATATATCAGAGTATTACAGTGAGGGGTGTGGGGTATATCAGAGTGTTACAGTGAGGTGTGTGGAATATATCAGAGTGTTACAGTGAGGGGTGTGGGATATATCAGAGTATTACAGTGAGGGGTGTGGGGTATATCAGAGTGTTACAGTGAAGGGTGTGGGATATATCAGAGTGTTACAGTGAGGGGTGTGGGGTATATCAGAGTGTGACAGTGAGGTGTGTGGGATATATCAGAGTGTTACAGTGAGGGGTGTGGGGTATATCAGAGTGTTACAGTGAGGGGTGTGGGATATATCAGAGTGTTACAGTGAGGGGTGTGGGGTATTTCAGAGTGTTGCAGTGAGGGGTGTGGGATATATCAGAGTGTTACAGTGAGGGGTGTGGGGTATATCAGTGTGTTACAGTGAGGGGTGTGGGGTATATCAGAGTGTTACAGTGAGGGGTGTGGGGTATATCAGAGTGTTACAGTGAGGGGTGTGGGATATATCAGAGTATTACAGTGAGGGGTGTGGGGTATATCAGACTGTTACAGTGAGGGGTGTGGGGTATATCAGTGTGTTACAGTGAGGGGTGTGGGGTATATCAGAGTGTTACAGTGAGGGGTGTGGGATATATCAGAGTGTTACAGTGAGGGTTGTGGGGTATATCAGAGTGTTACAGTGAGGGGTGTGGGGTATATCAGTGTGTTACAGTGAGGGGTGTGGGGTATATCAGAGTGTTACAGTGAGGGGTGTGGGGTATATCAGAGTGTTACAGTGAGGGGTGTGGGATATATCAGAGTATTACAGTGAGGGGTGTGGGGTATATCAGAGTGTTACAGTGAGGGGTGTGGGATATATCAGTGTGTTACAGTGAGGGGTGTGGTGTATATCAGAGTGTTACAGTGAGGGGTGTGGGGTATATCAGAGTGTTACAGTGAGGGGTGTGGGATATATCAGAGTGTAACAGTGAGGGGTGTGGGATATATCAGAGTGTTACAGTGAGGGGTGTGGGATATATCAGAGTGTTACAGTGAGGGGTGTGGGGTATATCAGAGTGTTACAGTGAGGGGTGTGGGATATATCAGAGTGTTACAGTGAGGGGTGTGGGATATATCAGAGTGTTACAGTGAGGGGTGTGGGGTATATCAGAGTGTTACAGTGAGGGGTGTGGGATATATCAGAGTGTTACAGTGAGGGGTGTGGGATATATCAGAGTGTTACAGTGAGGGGTGTGGGATATATCAGTGTGTTACAGTGAGGGGTGTGGGATATATCAGAGTGTTACAGTGAGGGGTGTGGGGTATATCAGAGTGTTACAGTGAGGGGTGTGGGATACATCAGAGTGTTACAGTGAGGGGTGTGGGATATATCAGAGTGTTACAGTGAGGGGTGTGGGATATATCAGAGTGTTACAGTGAGGGGTGTGGGATATATCAGTGTGTTACAGTGAGGGTTGTGGGGTATATCAGAGTGTTACAGTGAGGGGTGTGGGATATATCAGAGTGTTACAGTGAGGGGTGTGGGATATATCAGAGTGTTTCAGTGAGGGGTGTGGGATATAACAGAGTGTTACAGTGAGGGGTGTGGGATATATCAGAGTGTTACAGTGAGGGGTGTGGGATATATCAGAGTGTTACAGTGAAGGGTGTGGGATATATCAGAGTGTTACAGTGAGGGGTGTGGGATATATCAGAGTGTTACAGTGAGGGGTGTGGGGTATATCAGAGTGTTACAGTGAGGGGTGTGGGATATATCAGAGTGTTACAGTGAGGGGTGTGGGATATATCAGTGTGTTACAGTGAGGGGTGTGGGGTATATCAGAGTGTTACAGTGAGGGGTGTGGGATATATCAGAGTGTTACAGTGAGGGGTGTGGGATATATCACAGTGTTACAGTGAGGGGTGTGGGGTATATCAGAGTGTTACAGTGAGGGGTGTGGGATGTATCAGAGTGTTACAGTGAGGGGTGTGGGATATATCAGAGTGTTACAGTGAGGGGTGTGGGATATATCAGAGTGTTACAGTGAGGGGTGTGGGATATATCACAGTGTTAAAGTGAGGGGTGTGGGTGAAATCACAGTGTTACAGTGAGGGGTGTGGGATATATCAGTGTGTTACAGTGAGGGGTGTGGGGTATATCAGAGTGTTACAGTGAGGGGTGTGGGGTATATCAGAGTGTTACAGTGAGGGGTGTGGGATATATCAGAGTGTTACAGTGAGGGGTGTGGGATATATCAGAGTGTTACAGTGAGGGGTGTGGGATATATCAGTGTGTTACAGTGAGGGGTGTGGGGTATATCAGAGTGTTACAGTGAGGGGTGTGGGATATATCAGAGTGTTACAGTGAGGGGTGTGGGATATATCAGAGTGTTACAGTGAGGGGTGTGGGATATATCAGAGTATTACAGTGAGGGGTGTGGGGTATATCAGAGTGTTACAGTGAGGGGTGTGGGATATATCAGAGTGTTACAGTGAGGGGTGTGGGGTATATCAGAGTGTTACAGTGAGGGGTGTGGGATATATCAGAGTATTACAGTGAGGGGTGTGGGGTATATCAGAGTGTTACAGTGAGGGGTGTGGGATATATCAGAGTGTTACAGTGAGGGGTGTGGGATATATCAGAGTATTACAGTGAGGGGTGTGGGGTATATCAGAGTGTTGCAGTGAGGGGTGTGGGATATATCAGAGTGTTACAGTGAGGGGTGTGGGATATATCAGAGTGTTACAGTGAGGGGTGTGGGATGTATCAGAGTGTTACAGTGAGGGGTGTGGGATATATCAGAGTGTTACAGTGAGGGGTGTGGGATATATCAGAGTGTTACACTGAGGGGTGTGGGATATATCACAGTGTTAAAGTGAGGGGTGTGGGTGAAATCACAGTGTTACAGTGAGGGGTGTGGGATATATCAGAGTGTTACAGTGAGGGGTGTGGGATATATCAGTGTGTTACAGTGAGGGGTGTGGGGTATATCAGAGTGTTACAGTGAGGTGTGTGGGATATATCAGAGTGTTACAGTGAGGGGTGTGGGATATATCAGAGTATTACAGTGAGGGGTGTGGGGTATATCAGAGTGTTACAGTGAAGGGTGTGGGATATATCAGAGTGTTACAGTGAGGGGTGTGGGGTATATCAGAGTGTGACAGTGAGGTGTGTGGGATATATCAGAGTGTTACAGTGAGGGGTGTGGGGTATATCAGAGTGTTACAGTGAGGGGTGTGGGATATATCAGAGTGTTACAGTGAGGGGTGTGGGGTATTTCAGAGTGTTGCAGTGAGGGGTGTGGGATATATCAGAGTGTTACATTGAGGGGTGTGGGGTATATCAGTGTGTTACAGTGAGGGGTGTGGGGTATATCAGAGTGTTACAGTGAGGGGTGTGGGGTATATCAGAGTGTTACAGTGAGGGGTGTGGGATATATCAGAGTATTACAGTGAGGGGTGTGGGGTATATCAGACTGTTACAGTGAGGGGTGTGGGGTATATCAGTGTGTTACAGTGAGGGGTGTGGGGTATATCAGAGTGTTACAGTGAGGGGTGTGGGATATATCAGAGTGTTACAGTGAGGGGTGTGGGGTATATCAGAGTGTTACAGTGAGGGGTGTGGGGTATATCAGTGTGTTACAGTGAGGGGTGTGGGGTATATCAGAGTGTTACAGTGAGGGGTGTGGGGTATATCAGAGTGTTACAGTGAGGGGTGTGGGATATATCAGAGTATTACAGTGAGGGGTGTGGGGTATATCAGAGTGTTACATTGAGGGGTGTGGGATATATCAGTGTGTTACAGTGAGGGGTGTGGTGTATATCAGAGTGTTACAGTGAGGGGTGTGGGGTATATCAGAGTGTTACAGTGAGGGGTGTGGGATATATCAGAGTGTAACAGTGAGGGGTGTGGGATATATCAGAGTGTTACAGTGAGGGGTGTGGGATATATCAGAGTGTTACAGTGAGGGGTGTGAGGTATATCAGAGTGTTACAGTGAGGGGTGTGGGATATATCAGAGTGTTACAGTGAGGGGTGTGGGATATATCAGAGTGTTACAGTGAGGGGTGTGGGGTATATCAGAGTGTTACAGTGAGGGGTGTGGGATATATCAGAGTGTTACAGTGAGGGGTGTGGGATATATCAGAGTGTTACAGTGAGGGGTGTGGGATATATCAGTGTGTTACAGTGAGGGGTGTGGGATATATCAGAGTGTTACAGTGAGGGGTGTGGGGTATATCAGAGTGTTACAGTGAGGGGTGTGGGATATATCAGAGTGTTACAGTGAGGGGTGTGGGATATATCAGAGTGTTACAGTGAGGGGTGTGGGATATAACAGAGTGTTACAGTGAGGGGTGTGGGATATATCAGAGTGTTACAGTGAGGGGTGTGGGATATATCAGAGTGTTACAGTGAAGGGTGTGGGATATATCAGAGTGTTACAGTGAGGGGTGTGGGATATATCAGAGTGTTACAGTGAGGGGTGTGGGGTATATCAGAGTGTTACAGTGAGGGGTGTGGGATATATCAGAGTGTTACAGTGAGGGGTGTGGGATATATCAGTGTGTTACAGTGAGGGGTGTGGGGTATATCAGAGTGTTACAGTGAGGGGTGTGGGATATATCAGAGTGTTACAGTGAGGGGTGTGGGATATATCACAGTGTTACAGTGAGGGGTGTGGGGTATATCAGAGTGTTACAGTGAGGGGTGTGGGATGTATCAGAGTGTTACAGTGAGGGGTGTGGGATATATCAGAGTGTTACAGTGAGGGGTGTGGGATATATCAGAGTGTTACAGTGAGGGGTGTGGGATATATCACAGTGTTAAAGTGAGGGGTGTGGGTGAAATCACAGTGTTACAGTGAGGGGTGTGGGATATATCAGTGTGTTACAGTGAGGGGTGTGGGGTATATCAGAGTGTTACAGTGAGGGGTGTGGGGTATATCAGAGTGTTACAGTGAGGGGTGTGGGATATATCAGAGTGTTACAGTGAGGGGTGTGGGATATATCAGAGTGTTACAGTGAGGGGTGTGGGATATATCAGTGTGTTACAGTGAGGGGTGTGGGGTATATCAGAGTGTTACAGTGAGGGGTGTGGGATATATCAGAGTGTTACAGTGAGGGTTGTGGGATATATCAGAGTGTTACAGTGAGGGGTGTGGGATATATCAGAGTATTACAGTGAGGGGTGTGGGGTATATCAGAGTGTTACAGTGAGGGGTGTGGGATATATCAGAGTGTTACAGTGAGGGGTGTGGGGTATATCAGAGTGTTACAGTGAGGGGTGTGGGATATATCAGAGTATTACAGTGAGGGGTGTGGGGTATATCAGAGTGTTACAGTGAGGGGTGTGGGATATATCAGAGTGTTACAGTGAGGGGTGTGGGATATATCAGAGTATTACAGTGAGGGGTGTGGGGTATATCAGAGTGTTGCAGTGAGGGGTGTGGGATATATCAGAGTGTTACAGTGAGGGGTGTGGGATATATCAGAGTGTTACAGTGAGGGGTGTGGGATGTATCAGAGTGTTACAGTGAGGGGTGTGGGATATATCAGAGTGTTACAGTGAGGGGTGTGGGATATATCACAGTGTTAAAGTGAGGGGTGTGGGTGAAATCACAGTGTTACAGTGAGGGGTGTGGGATATATCAGAGTGTTACAGTGAGGGGTGTGGGATATATCAGTGTGTTACAGTGAGGGGTGTGGGATATATCAGAGTGTTAAAGTGAGGGGTGTGGGTGAAATCACAGTGTTACAGTGAGGGGTGTGGGATATATCACAGTGTTAAAGTGAGGGGTGTGGGTGAAATCACAGTGTTACAGTGAGGGGTGTGGGATATATCAGAGTGTTACAGTGAGGGGTGTGGGATATATCAGTGTGTTACAGTGAGGGGTGTGGGGTATATCAGAGTGTTACAGTGAGGGGTGTGGGATATATCAGAGTGTTACAGTGAGGGGTGTGGGATATATCAGAGTGTTACAGTGAGGGGTGTGGGATATATCAGAGTATTACAGTGAGGGGTGTGGGGTATATCAGAGTGTTACAGTGAGGTGTGTGGGATATATCAGAGTGTTACAGTGAGGGGTGTGGGATATATCAGAGTATTACAGTGAGGGGTGTGGGGTATATCAGAGTGTTACAGTGAAGGGTGTGGGATATATCAGAGTGTTACAGTGAGGGGTGTGGGGTATATCAGAGTGTGACAGTGAGGTGTGTGGGATATATCAGAGTGTTACAGTGAGGGGTGTGGGGTATATCAGAGTGTTACAGTGAGGGGTGTGGGATATATCAGAGTGTTACAGTGAGGGGTGTGGGGTATTTCAGAGTGTTGCAGTGAGGGGTGTGGGATATATCAGAGTGTTACATTGAGGGGTGTGGGGTATATCAGTGTGTTACAGTGAGGGGTGTGGGGTATATCAGAGTGTTACAGTGAGGGGTGTGGGGTATATCAGAGTGTTACAGTGAGGGGTGTGGGATATATCAGAGTATTACAGTGAGGGGTGTGGGGTATATCAGAGTGTTACAGTGAGGGGAGTGGGGTATATCAGTGTTTTACAGTGAGGGGTGTGGGATATATCAGAGTGTTACAGTGAGGGGTGTGGGGTATATCAGACTGTTACAGTGAGGGGTGTGGGGTATATCAGTGTGTTACAGTGAGGGGTGTGGGGTATATCAGAGTGTTACAGTGAGGGGTGTGGGATATATCAGAGTGTTACAGTGAGGGGTGTGGGGTATATCAGAGTGTTACAGTGAGGGGTGTGGGGTATATCAGTGTGTTACAGTGAGGGGTGTGGGGTATATCAGAGTGTTACAGTGAGGGGTGTGGGGTATATCAGAGTGTTACAGTGAGGGGTGTGGGATATATCAGAGTATTACAGTGAGGGGTGTGGGGTATATCAGAGTGTTACAGTGAGGGGTGTGGGATATATCAGTGTGTTACAGTGAGGGGTGTGGTGTATATCAGAGTGTTACAGTGAGGGGTGTGGGGTATATCAGAGTGTAACAGTGAGGTGTGTGGGATATATCAGAGTGTTACAGTGAGGGGTGTGGGATATATCAGAGTGTTACAGTGAGGGGTGTGGGATATATCAGAGTGTTACAGTGAGGGGTGTGGGATATATCAGAGTGTAACAGTGAGGGGTGTGGGATATATCAGAGTGTTACAGTGAGGGGTGTGGGATATATCAGAGTGTTACAGTGAGGGGTGTGGTGTATATCAGAGTGTTACAGTGAGGTGTGTGGGATATATCAGAGTGTTACAGTGAGGGGTGTGGGATATATCAGAGTGTTACAGTGAGGGGTGTGGGATATATCAGAGTGTAACAGTGAGGGGTGTGGGATATATCAGAGTGTTACAGTGAGGGGTGTGGGATATATCAGAGTGTTACAGTGAGGGGTGTGAGGTATATCAGAGTGTTACAGTGAGGGGTGTGGGATATATCAGAGTGTTACAGTGAGGGGTGTGGGATATATCAGAGTGTTACAGTGAGGGGTGTGGGGTATATCAGAGTGTTACAGTGAGGGGTGTGGGATATATCAGAGTGTTACAGTGAGGGGTGTGGGATATATCAGAGTGTTACAGTGAGGGGTGTGGGATATATCAGTGTGTTACAGTGAGGGGTGTGGGATATATCAGAGTGTTACAGTGAGGGGTGTGGGGTATATCAGAGTGTTACAGTGAGGGGTGTGGGATATATCAGAGTGTTACAGTGAGGGGTGTGGGATATATCAGAGTGTTACAGTGAGGGGTGTGGGATATATCAGAGTGTTACAGTGAGGGGTGTGGGGTATATCAGAGTGTTACAGTGAGGGGTGTGGGGTATATCAGAGTGTTACAGTGAGGGGTGTAGGGTATATCAGAGTGTTACAGTGAGGGGTGTGGGATATATCAGAGTGTTACAGTGAGGGGTGTGGGATATATCAGAGTGTTACAGTGAGGGGTGTGGGAGAGATCAGAGTGTAACAGTGAGGGGTGTGGGATATATCAGAGTGTTACAGTGAGGGGTGTGGGATATATCAGAGTGTTACAGTGAGGGGTGCGGGATATATCAGAGTGTTACAGTGAGGGGTGTGGGATATATCAGAGTGTTACAGTGAGGGGTGTGGGATATATCAGAGTGTTACAGTGAGGGGTGTGGGGTATATCAGAGTGTTACAGTGAGGGGTGTGGGATATATCAGAGTGTTACAGTGAGGGGTGTGGGATATATCAGAGTGTTACAGTGAGGGGTGTGGGATATATCAGAGTGTTACAGTGAGGGGTGTGGGATATATCAGAGTGTTACAGTGAGGGGTGTGGGGTATATCAGAGTGTTACAGTGAGGGGTGTGGGATATATCAGAGTGTTACAGTGAGGGGTGTGGGATATATCAGAGTGTTACAGTGAGGGGTGTGGGATATATCAGAGTGTTACAGTGAGGGATGTGGGATATATCAGAGTGTTACAGTGAGGGGTGTGGGATATATCAGAGTGTTACAGTGAGGGGTGTGGGATATATCAGAGTGTTACAGTGAGGGGTGTGGGGTATATCAGAGTGTTACAGTGAGGGGTGTGGGATATATCAGAGTGTTACAGTGAGGGTTGTGGGATATATCAGAGTGTTACAGTGAGGGGTGTGGGGTATATCAGAGTGTTACAGTGAGGGGTGTGGGACATATCAGAGTGTTACAGTGAGGGGTGTGGGATATATCAGAGTGTTACAGTGAGGGGTGTGCGATATATCACAGTGATACAGTGAGGGGTGTGGGATATATCACAGTGATACAGTGAGGGGTGTGGGATATATCAGAGTGTTACAGTGAGGGGTGTGGGGTATATCAGAGTGTTACAGTGAGGGGTGTGGGATATATCAGAGTGTTACAGTGAGGGGTGTGGGATATATCAGAGTGTTACAGTGAGGGGTGTGCGATATATCACAGTGATACAGTGAGGGGTGTGGGATATATCACAGTGATACAGTGAGGAGTGTGGGATATATCACAGTGATACAGTGAGGGGTGTGGGATATATCACAGTGTTAAAGTGAGGGGTGTGGGATATATCAGAGTGTTACAGTGAGGGGTGTGGTGTATATCAGAGTGTTACAGTGAGGGGTGTGGGGTATATCAGAGTGTTACAGTGAGGGGTGTGGGATATATCAGAGTGTTACAGTGAGGGGTGTGGGGTATATCAGAGTGTTACAGTGAGGGATGTGGGATATATCAGAGTTTTACAGTGAGGGGTGTGGGATATATCAGCGTGTTACATTGAGGGGTGTGGGATATATCACAGTGTTAAAGTGAGGGGTGTGGGATATATCAGCGTGTTACAGTGAGGGGTGTGGGATATATCAGTGTGTTACAGTGAGGGGTGTGGGATATATCAGAGTGTTACAGTGAGGGGTGTGGGGTATATCAGAGTGTTACAGTGAGGGGTGTGGGATACATCAGAGTGTTACAGTGAGGGGTGTGGGATATATCAGAGTGTTACAGTGAGGGGTGTGGGATATATCAGAGTGTTACAGTGAGGGGTGTGGGATATATCAGTGTGTTACAGTGAGGGTTGTGGGGTATATCAGAGTGTTACAGTGAGGGGTGTGGGATATATCAGAGTGTTACAGTGAGGGGTGTGGGATATATCAGAGTGTGACAGTGAGGGGTGTGGGATATAACAGAGTGTTACAGTGAGGGGTGTGGGATATATCAGAGTGTTACAGTGAGGGGTGTGGGATATATCAGAGTGTTACAGTGAGGGGTGTGGGATATATCAGAGTGTTACAGTGAGGGGTGTGGGATATATCAGAGTGTTACAGTGAGGGGTGTGGGGTATATCAGAGTGTTACAGTGAGGGCTGTGGGATATATCAGAGTGTTACAGTGAGGGGTGTGGGATATATCAGTGTGTTACAGTGAGGGGTGTGGGGTATATCAGAGTGTTACAGTGAGGGGTGTGGGATATATCAGAGTGTTACAGTGAGGGGTGTGGGATATATCACAGTGTTACAGTGAGGGGTGTGGGGTATATCAGAGTGTTACAGTGAGGGGTGTGGGATGTATCAGAGTGTTACAGTGAGGGGTGTGGGATATATCAGAGTGTTACAGTGAGGGGTGTGGGATATATCAGAGTGTTACAGTGAGGGGTGTGGGATATATCACAGTGTTAAAGTGAGGGGTGTGGGTGAAATCACAGTGTTACAATGAGGGGTGTGGGATATATCAGAGTGTTACAGTGAGGGGTGTGGGATATATCAGTGTGTTACAGTGAGGGGTGTGGGGTATATCAGAGTGTTACAGTGAGGGGTGTGGGATATATCAGAGTGTTACAGTGAGGGGTGTGGGATATATCAGAGTGTTACAGTGAGGGGTGTGGGATATATCAGAGTATTACAGTGAGGGGTGTGGGGTATATCAGAGTGTTACAGTGAGGGGTGTGGTGTATATCAGAGTGTTACAGTGAGGGGTGTGGGGTATATCAGAGTGTTACAGTGAGGGGTGTGGGATATATCAGAGTGTAACAGTGAGGGGTGTGGGATATATCAGAGTGTTACAGTGAGGGGTGTGGGATATATCAGAGTGTTACAGTGAGGGGTGTGGGGTATATCAGAGTGTTGCAGTGAGGGGTGTGGGATATATCAGAGTGTTACAGTGAGGGGTATGGGATATATCAGAGTGTTACAGTGAGGGGTGTGGGGTATATCAGAGTGTTACAGTGAGGGGTGTGGGATATATCAGAGTGTTACAGTGAGGGGTGTGGGATATATCAGAGTGTTACAGTGAGGGGTGTGGGGTATATCAGAGTGTTACAGTGAGGGGTGTGGGATATATCAGTGTGTTACAGTGAGGGGTGTGGGATATATCAGAGTGTTACAGTGAGGGGTGTGGGGTATATCAGAGTGTTACAGTGAGGGGTGTGGGATACATCAGAGTGTTACAGTGAGGGGTGTGGGATATATCAGAGTGTTACAGTGAGGGGTGTGGGATATATCAGAGTGTTACAGTGAGGGGTGTGGGATATATCAGTGTGTTACAGTGAGGGTTGTGGGGTATATCAGAGTGTTACAGTGAGGGGTGTGGGATATATCAGAGTGTTACAGTGAGGGGTGTGGGATATATCAGAGTGTTACAGTGAGGGGTGTGGGATATAACAGAGTGTTACAGTGAGGGGTGTGGGATATATCAGAGTGTTACAGTGAGGGGTGTGGGATATATCAGAGTGTTGCAGTGAAGGGTGTGGGATATATCAGAGTGTTACAGTGAGGGGTGTGGGATATATCAGAGTGTTACAGTGAGGGGTGTGGGGTATATCAGAGTGTTACAGTGAGGGGTGTGGGATATATCAGAGTGTTACAGTGAGGGGTGTGGGATATATCAGTGTGTTACAGTGAGGGGTGTGGGGTATATCAGAGTGTTACAGTGAGGGGTGTGGGATATATCAGAGTGTTAGAGTGAGGGGTGTGGGATATATCACAGTGTTACAGTGAGGGGTGTGGGGTATATCAGAGTGTTACAGTGAGGGGTGTGGGATGTATCAGAGTGTTACAGTGAGGGGTGTGGGATATATCAGAGTGTTACAGTGAGGGGTGTGGGATATATCAGAGTGTTACAGTGAGGGGTGTGGGATATATCACAGTGTTAAAGTGAGGGGTGTGGGTGAAATCACAGTGTTACAGTGAGGGGTGTGGGATATATCAGAGTGTTACAGTGAGGGGTGTGGGATATATCAGTGTGTTACAGTGAGGGGTGTGGGGTATATCAGAGTGTTACAGTGAGGGGTGTGGGATATATCAGAGTGTTACAGTGAGGGGTGTGGGATATATCAGAGTGTTACAGTGAAGGGTGTGGGATATATCAGAGTATTACAGTGAGGGGTGTGGGGTATATCAGAGTGTTACAGTGAGGGGTGTGGGATATATCAGAGTGTTACAGTGAGGGGTGTGGGGTATATCAGAGTGTTACAGTGAGGGGTGTGGGATATATCAGAGTATTACAGTGAGGGGTGTGGGGTATATCAGAGTGTTACAGTGAGGGGTGTGGGATATATCAGAGTGTTACAGTGAGGGGTGTGGGATATATCAGAGTATTACAGTGAGGGGTGTGGGGTATATCAGAGTGTTGCAGTGAGGGGTGTGGGATATATCAGAGTGTTACAGTGAGGGGTGTGGGATATATCAGAGTGTTACAGTGAGGGGTGTGGGATGTATCAGAGTGTTACAGTGAGGGGTGTGGGATATATCAGAGTGTTACAGTGAGGGGTGTGGGATATATCAGAGTGTTACACTGAGGGGTGTGGGATATATCACAGTGTTAAAGTGAGGGGTGTGGGTGAAATCACAGTGTTACAGTGAGGGGTGTGGGATAAATCAGAGTGTTACAGTGAGGGGTGTGGGATATATCAGTGTGTTACAGTGAGGGGTGTGGGGTATATCAGAGTGTTACAGTGAGGGGTGTGGGATATATCAGAGTGTTACAGTGAGGGGTGTGGGATATATCAGAGTGTTACAGTGAGGGGTGTGGGATATATCAGAGTATTACAGTGAGGGGTGTGGGGTATATCAGAGTGTTACAGTGAGGTGTGTGGGATATATCAGAGTGTTACAGTGAGGGGTGTGGGATATATCAGAGTATTACAGTGAGGGGTGTGGGGTATATCAGAGTGTTACAGTGAAGGGTGTGGGATATATCAGAGTGTTACAGTGAGGGGTGTGGGGTATATCAGAGTGTGACAGTGAGGTGTGTGGGATATATCAGAGTGTTACAGTGAGGGGTGTGGGGTATATCAGAGTGTTACAGTGAGGGGTGTGGGATATATCAGAGTGTTACAGTGAGGGGTGTGGGGTATTTCAGAGTGTTGCAGTGAGGGGTGTGGGATATATCAGAGTGTTACAGTGAGGGGTGTGGGGTATATCAGTGTGTTACAGTGAGGGGTGTGGGGTATATCAGAGTGTTACAGTGAGGGGTGTGGGGTATATCAGAGTGTTACAGTGAGGGGTGTGGGATATATCAGAGTATTACAGTGAGGGGTGTGGGGTATATCAGACTGTTACAGTGAGGGGTGTGGGGTATATCAGTGTGTTACAGTGAGGGGTGTGGGGTATATCAGAGTGTTACAGTGAGGGGTGTGGGATATATCAGAGTGTTACAGTGAGGGGTGTGGGGTATATCAGAGTGTTACAGTGAGGGGTGTGGGGTATATCAGTGTGTTACAGTGAGGGGTGTGGGGTATATCAGAGTGTTACAGTGAGGGGTGTGGGGTATATCAGAGTGTTACAGTGAGGGGTGTGGGATATATCAGAGTATTACAGTGAGGGGTGTGGGGTATATCAGAGTGTTACAGTGAGGGGTGTGGGATATATCAGTGTGTTACAGTGAGGGGTGTGGGATATATCAGAGTGTTACAGTGAGGGGTGTGGGATATATCAGAGTGTTACAGTGAGGGGTGTGAGGTATATCAGAGTGTTACAGTGAGGGGTGTGGGATATATCAGAGTGTTACAGTGAGGGGTGTGGGATATATCAGAGTGTTACAGTGAGGGGTGTGGGATATATCAGAGTGTTACAGTGAGGGGTGTGGGATATATCAGAGTGTTACAGTGAGGGGTGTGGGGTATATCAGAGTGTTACAGTGAGGGGTGTGGGGTATATCAGAGTGTTACAGTGAGGGGTGTAGGGTATATCAGAGTGTTACAGTGAGGGGTGTGGGATATATCAGAGTGTTACAGTGAGGGGTGTGGGATATATCAGAGTGTTACAGTGAGGGGTGTGGGATATATCAGAGTGTTACAGTGAGGGGTGTGGGATATATCAGAGTGTTACAGTGAGGGGTGTGGGATATATCAGAGTGTTACAGTGAGGGGTGTGGGATATATCAGAGTGTTACAGTGAGGGGTGTGGGGTATTTCAGAGTGTTGCAGTGAGGGGTGTGGGATATATCAGAGTGTTACAGTGAGGGGTGTGGGGTATATCAGTGTGTTACAGTGAGGGGTGTGGGGTATATCAGAGTGTTACAGTGAGGGGTGTGGGGTATATCAGAGTGTTACAGTGAGGGGTGTGGGATATATCAGAGTATTACAGTGAGGGGTGTGGGGTATATCAGACTGTTACAGTGAGGGGTGTGGGGTATATCAGTGTGTTACAGTGAGGGGTGTGGGGTATATCAGAGTGTTACAGTGAGGGGTGTGGGATATATCAGAGTGTTACAGTGAGGGGTGTGGGGTATATCAGAGTGTTACAGTGAGGGGTGTGGGGTATATCAGTGTGTTACAGTGAGGGGTGTGGGGTATATCAGAGTGTTACAGTGAGGGGTGTGGGGTATATCAGAGTGTTACAGTGAGGGGTGTGGGATATATCAGAGTATTACAGTGAGGGGTGTGGGGTATATCAGAGTGTTACAGTGAGGGGTGTGGGATATATCAGTGTGTTACAGTGAGGGGTGTGGTGTATATCAGAGTGTTACAGTGAGGGGTGTGGGGTATATCAGAGTGTTACAGTGAGGGGTGTGGGATATATCAGAGTGTAACAGTGAGGGGTGTGGGATATATCAGAGTGTTACAGTGAGGGGTGTGGGATATATCAGAGTGTTACAGTGAGGGGTGTGAGGTATATCAGAGTGTTACAGTGAGGGGTGTGGGATATATCAGAGTGTTACAGTGAGGGGTGTGGGATATATCAGAGTGTTACAGTGAGGGGTGTGGGGTATATCAGAGTGTTACAGTGAGGGGTGTGGGATATATCAGAGTGTTACAGTGAGGGGTGTGGGATATATCAGAGTGTTACAGTGAGGGGTGTGGGATATATCAGTGTGTTACAGTGAGGGGTGTGGGATATATCAGAGTGTTACAGTGAGGGGTGTGGGGTATATCAGAGTGTTACAGTGAGGGGTGTGGGATATATCAGAGTGTTACAGTGAGGGGTGTGGGATATATCAGAGTGTTACAGTGAGGGGTGTGGGATATATCAGAGTGTTACAGTGAGGGGTGTGGGGTATATCAGAGTGTTACAGTGAGGGGTGTGGGGTATATCAGAGTGTTACAGTGAGGGGTGTAGGGTATATCAGAGTGTTACAGTGAGGGGTGTGGGATATATCAGAGTGTTACAGTGAGGGGTGTGGGATATATCAGAGTGTTACAGTGAGGGGTGTGGGATATATCAGAGTGTTACAGTGAGGGGTGTGGGATATATCAGAGTGTTACAGTGAGGGGTGTGGGATATATCAGAGTGTTACAGTGAGGGGTGTGGGATATATCAGAGTGTTACAGTGAGGGGTGTGGGGTATATCAGAGTGTTACAGTGAGGGGTGTGGGATATATCAGAGTGTTACAGTGAGGGGTGTGGGATATATCAGAGTGTTACAGTGAGGGGTGTGGGATATATCAGAGTGTTGCAGTGAGGGATGTGGGATATATCAGAGTGTTACAGTGAGGGGTGTGGGATATATCAGAGTGTTACAGTGAGGGGTGTGGGATATATCAGAGTGTTACAGTGAGGGGTGTGGGGTATATCAGAGTGTTACAGTGAGGGGTGTGGGATATATCAGAGTGTTACAGTGAGGGGTGTGGGATATATCAGAGTGTTACAGTTAGGGGTGTGGGGTATATCAGAGTGTTACAGTGAGGGGTGTGGGATATATCAGAGTGTTACAGTGAGGGGTGTGGGATATATCAGAGTGTTACAGTGAGGGGTGTGCGATATATCACAGTGATACAGTGAGGGGTGTGGGATATATCACAGTGATACAGTGAGGAGTGTGGGATATATCACAGTGATACAGTGAGGGGTGTGGGATATATCACAGTGTTAAAGTGAGGGGTGTGGGATATATCAGAGTGTTACAGTGAGGGGTGTGGTGTATATCAGAGTGTTACAGTGAGGGGTGTGGGGTATATCAGAGTGTTACAGTGAGGGGTGTGGGATATATCAGAGTGTTACAGTGAGGGGTGTGGGGTATATCAGAGTGTTACAGTGAGGGATGTGGGATATATCAGAGTTTTACAGTGAGGGGTGTGGGATATATCAGCGTGTTACATTGAGGGGTGTGGGATATATCACAGTGTTAAAGTGAGGGGTGTGGGATATATCAGCGTGTTACAGTGAGGGGTGTGGGATATATCAGTGTGTTACATTGAGGGGTGTGGGATATATCAGCGTGTTACATTGAGGGGTGTGGGATATATCACAGTGTTAAAGTGAGGGGTGTGGGATATATCACAGTGTTACAGTGCGGGGTGTGGGATATATCACAGTGTTAAAGTGAGGGGAGTGGGTGAAATCACAGTGTTACAGTGAGGGGTGTGGGATATATCAGAGTGTTACAGTGAGGGGTGTGGGATATATCAGTGTGTTACAGTGAGGGGTGTGGGGTATATCAGATTGTTACAGTGAGGGGTGTGGGATATATCAGAGTGTTACAGTGAGGGGTGTGGGATATATCAGAGTGTTACAGTGAGGGGTGTGGGATATATCAGAGTATTACAGTGAGGGGTGTGGGGTATATCAGAGTGTTACAGTAAGGGGTGTGGGATATATCAGAGTGTTACAGTGAGGGGTGTGGGATATATCAGAGTGTTACAGTGAGGGGTGTGGGGTATATCAGAGTGTTACAGTGAGGGGTGTGGGATATATCAGAGTGTGACAGTGAGGGGTGTGGGATATATCAGAGTGTTACAGTGAGGGGTGTGGGGTATATCAGAGTGTTACAGTGAGGGGTGTGGGGTATATCAGAGTGTGACAGTGAGGGGTGAGGGATATATCAGAGTGTTACAGTGAGGGGTGTGGGGTATATCAGAGTGTTACAGTGAGGGGTGTGGGATATATCAGAGTGTTACAGTGAGGGGTGTGGGGTATATCAGAGTGTTACAGTGAGGGCTGTGGGATATATCAGAGTGTTACAGTGAGGGGTGTGGGGTATATCAGAGTGTTACAGTGAGGGGTGTGGGGTATATCAGTGTGTTACAGTGAGGGGTGTGGGGTATATCAGAGTGTTACAGTGAGGGGTGTGGGGTATATCAGAGTGTTACAGTGAGGGGTGTGGGATATATCAGAGTATTATAGTGAGGGGTGTGGGGTATATCAGAGTGTTACAGTGAGGGGTGTGGGATATATCAGTGTGTTACAGTGAGGGGTGTGGGGTATATCAGAGTGTTAAAGTGAGGGGTGTGGGATATATCAGAGTGTTACAGTGAGGGGTGTGGGATATATCAGAGTGTTACAGTGAGGGGTGTGGGATATATCAGTGTGTTACAGTGAGGGGTGTGGGGTATATCAGAGTGTTACAGTGAGGGGTGTGGGATATATCAGAGTGTTACAGTGAGGGGTGTGGGATATATCAGAGTGTTACAGTGAGGGGTGTGGGATATATCAGAGTGTTACAGTGAGGGGTGTGGGGTATATCAGAGTGTTAAAGTGAGGGGTGTGGGATATATCAGAGTGTTACAGTGAGGGGTGTGGGATATATCAGAGTGTTACAGTGAGGGGTGTGGGATATATCAGTGTGTTACAGTGAGGGGTGTGGGGTATATCAGAGTGTTACAGTGAGGGGTGTGGGATATATCAGAGTGTTACAGTGAGGGGTGTGGGATATATCAGAGTGTTACAGTGAGGGGTGTGGGATATATCAGAGTATTACAGTGAGGGGTGTGGGGTATATCAGAGTGTTACAGTGAGGGGTGTGGGATATATCAGAGTGTTACAGTGAGGGGTGTGGGGTATATCAGAGTGTTACAGTGAGGGGTGTGGGATATATCAGAGTATTACAGTGAGGGGTGTGGGGTATATCAGAGTGTTACAGTGAGGGGTGTGGGATATATCAGAGTGTTACAGTGAGGGGTGTGGGATATATCAGAGTATTACAGTGAGGGGTGTGGGGTATATCAGAGTGTTGCAGTGAGGGGTGTGGGATATATCAGAGTGTTACAGTGAGGGGTGTGGGATATATCAGAGTGTTACAGTGAGGGGTGTGGGATGTATCAGAGTGTTACAGTGAGGGGTGTGGGATATATCAGAGTGTTACAGTGAGGGGTGTGGGATATATCAGAGTGTTACACTGAGGGGTGTGGGATATATCACAGTGTTAAAGTGAGGGGTGTGGGTGAAATCACAGTGTTACAGTGAGGGGTGTGGGATAAATCAGAGTGTTACAGTGAGGGGTGTGGGATATATCAGTGTGTTACAGTGAGGGGTGTGGGGTATATCAGAGTGTTACAGTGAGGGGTGTGGGATATATCAGAGTGTTACAGTGAGGGGTGTGGGATATATCAGAGTGTTACAGTGAGGGGTGTGGGATATATCAGAGTATTACAGTGAGGGGTGTGGGGTATATCAGAGTGTTACAGTGAGGTGTGTGGGATATATCAGAGTGTTACAGTGAGGGGTGTGGGATATATCAGAGTATTACAGTGAGGGGTGTGGGGTATATCAGAGTGTTACAGTGAAGGGTGTGGGATATATCAGAGTGTTACAGTGAGGGGTGTGGGGTATATCAGAGTGTGACAGTGAGGTGTGTGGGATATATCAGAGTGTTACAGTGAGGGGTGTGGGGTATATCAGAGTGTTACAGTGAGGGGTGTGGGATATATCAGAGTGTTACAGTGAGGGGTGTGGGGTATTTCAGAGTGTTGCAGTGAGGGGTGTGGGATATATCAGAGTGTTACAGTGAGGGGTGTGGGGTATATCAGTGTGTTACAGTGAGGGGTGTGGGGTATATCAGAGTGTTACAGTGAGGGGTGTGGGGTATATCAGAGTGTTACAGTGAGGGGTGTGGGATATATCAGAGTATTACAGTGAGGGGTGTGGGGTATATCAGACTGTTACAGTGAGGGGTGTGGGGTATATCAGTGTGTTACAGTGAGGGGTGTGGGGTATATCAGAGTGTTACAGTGAGGGGTGTGGGATATATCAGAGTGTTACAGTGAGGGGTGTGGGGTATATCAGAGTGTTACAGTGAGGGGTGTGGGGTATATCAGTGTGTTACAGTGAGGGGTGTGGGGTATATCAGAGTGTTACAGTGAGGGGTGTGGGGTATATCAGAGTGTTACAGTGAGGGGTGTGGGATATATCAGAGTATTACAGTGAGGGGTGTGGGGTATATCAGAGTGTTACAGTGAGGGGTGTGGGATATATCAGTGTGTTACAGTGAGGGGTGTGGGATATATCAGAGTGTTACAGTGAGGGGTGTGGGATATATCAGAGTGTTACAGTGAGGGGTGTGAGGTATATCAGAGTGTTACAGTGAGGGGTGTGGGATATATCAGAGTGTTACAGTGAGGGGTGTGGGATATATCAGAGTGTTACAGTGAGGGGTGTGGGATATATCAGAGTGTTACAGTGAGGGGTGTGGGATATATCAGAGTGTTACAGTGAGGGGTGTGGGGTATATCAGAGTGTTACAGTGAGGGGTGTGGGGTATATCAGAGTGTTACAGTGAGGGGTGTAGGGTATATCAGAGTGTTACAGTGAGGGGTGTGGGATATATCAGAGTGTTACAGTGAGGGGTGTGGGATATATCAGAGTGTTACAGTGAGGGGTGTGGGATATATCAGAGTGTTACAGTGAGGGGTGTGGGATATATCAGAGTGTTACAGTGAGGGGTGTGGGGTATTTCAGAGTGTTGCAGTGAGGGGTGTGGGATATATCAGAGTGTTACAGTGAGGGGTGTGGGGTATATCAGTGTGTTACAGTGAGGGGTGTGGGGTATATCAGAGTGTTACAGTGAGGGGTGTGGGGTATATCAGAGTGTTACAGTGAGGGGTGTGGGATATATCAGAGTATTACAGTGAGGGGTGTGGGGTATATCAGACTGTTACAGTGAGGGGTGTGGGGTATATCAGTGTGTTACAGTGAGGGGTGTGGGGTATATCAGAGTGTTACAGTGAGGGGTGTGGGATATATCAGAGTGTTACAGTGAGGGGTGTGGGGTATATCAGAGTGTTACAGTGAGGGGTGTGGGGTATATCAGTGTGTTACAGTGAGGGGTGTGGGGTATATCAGAGTGTTACAGTGAGGGGTGTGGGGTATATCAGAGTGTTACAGTGAGGGGTGTGGGATATATCAGAGTATTACAGTGAGGGGTGTGGGGTATATCAGAGTGTTACAGTGAGGGGTGTGGGATATATCAGTGTGTTACAGTGAGGGGTGTGGTGTATATCAGAGTGTTACAGTGAGGGGTGTGGGGTATATCAGAGTGTTACAGTGAGGGGTGTGGGATATATCAGAGTGTAACAGTGAGGGGTGTGGGATATATCAGAGTGTTACAGTGAGGGGTGTGGGATATATCAGAGTGTTACAGTGAGGGGTGTGAGGTATATCAGAGTGTTACAGTGAGGGGTGTGGGATATATCAGAGTGTTACAGTGAGGGGTGTGGGATATATCAGAGTGTTACAGTGAGGGGTGTGGGGTATATCAGAGTGTTACAGTGAGGGGTGTGGGATATATCAGAGTGTTACAGTGAGGGGTGTGGGATATATCAGAGTGTTACAGTGAGGGGTGTGGGATATATCAGTGTGTTACAGTGAGGGGTGTGGGATATATCAGAGTGTTACAGTGAGGGGTGTGGGGTATATCAGAGTGTTACAGTGAGGGGTGTGGGATATATCAGAGTGTTACAGTGAGGGGTGTGGGATATATCAGAGTGTTACAGTGAGGGGTGTGGGATATATCAGAGTGTTACAGTGAGGGGTGTGGGGTATATCAGAGTGTTACAGTGAGGGGTGTGGGGTATATCAGAGTGTTACAGTGAGGGGTGTAGGGTATATCAGAGTGTTACAGTGAGGGGTGTGGGATATATCAGAGTGTTACAGTGAGGGGTGTGGGATATATCAGAGTGTTACAGTGAGGGGTGTGGGATATATCAGAGTGTTACAGTGAGGGGTGTGGGATATATCAGAGTGTTACAGTGAGGGGTGTGGGATATATCAGAGTGTTACAGTGAGGGGTGTGGGATATATCAGAGTGTTACAGTGAGGGGTGTGGGGTATATCAGAGTGTTACAGTGAGGGGTGTGGGATATATCAGAGTGTTACAGTGAGGGGTGTGGGATATATCAGAGTGTTACAGTGAGGGGTGTGGGATATATCAGAGTGTTGCAGTGAGGGATGTGGGATATATCAGAGTGTTACAGTGAGGGGTGTGGGATATATCAGAGTGTTACAGTGAGGGGTGTGGGATATATCAGAGTGTTACAGTGAGGGGTGTGGGGTATATCAGAGTGTTACAGTGAGGGGTGTGGGATATATCAGAGTGTTACAGTGAGGGGTGTGGGATATATCAGAGTGTTACAGTTAGGGGTGTGGGGTATATCAGAGTGTTACAGTGAGGGGTGTGGGATATATCAGAGTGTTACAGTGAGGGGTGTGGGATATATCAGAGTGTTACAGTGAGGGGTGTGCGATATATCACAGTGATACAGTGAGGGGTGTGGGATATATCACAGTGATACAGTGAGGAGTGTGGGATATATCACAGTGATACAGTGAGGGGTGTGGGATATATCACAGTGTTAAAGTGAGGGGTGTGGGATATATCAGAGTGTTACAGTGAGGGGTGTGGTGTATATCAGAGTGTTACAGTGAGGGGTGTGGGGTATATCAGAGTGTTACAGTGAGGGGTGTGGGATATATCAGAGTGTTACAGTGAGGGGTGTGGGGTATATCAGAGTGTTACAGTGAGGGATGTGGGATATATCAGAGTTTTACAGTGAGGGGTGTGGGATATATCAGCGTGTTACATTGAGGGGTGTGGGATATATCACAGTGTTAAAGTGAGGGGTGTGGGATATATCAGCGTGTTACAGTGAGGGGTGTGGGATATATCAGTGTGTTACATTGAGGGGTGTGGGATATATCAGCGTGTTACATTGAGGGGTGTGGGATATATCACAGTGTTAAAGTGAGGGGTGTGGGATATATCACAGTGTTACAGTGCGGGGTGTGGGATATATCACAGTGTTAAAGTGAGGGGAGTGGGTGAAATCACAGTGTTACAGTGAGGGGTGTGGGATATATCAGAGTGTTACAGTGAGGGGTGTGGGATATATCAGTGTGTTACAGTGAGGGGTGTGGGGTATATCAGATTGTTACAGTGAGGGGTGTGGGATATATCAGAGTGTTACAGTGAGGGGTGTGGGATATATCAGAGTGTTACAGTGAGGGGTGTGGGATATATCAGAGTATTACAGTGAGGGGTGTGGGGTATATCAGAGTGTTACAGTAAGGGGTGTGGGATATATCAGAGTGTTACAGTGAGGGGTGTGGGATATATCAGAGTGTTACAGTGAGGGGTGTGGGGTATATCAGAGTGTTACAGTGAGGGGTGTGGGATATATCAGAGTGTGACAGTGAGGGGTGTGGGATATATCAGAGTGTTACAGTGAGGGGTGTGGGGTATATCAGAGTGTTACAGTGAGGGGTGTGGGGTATATCAGAGTGTGACAGTGAGGGGTGAGGGATATATCAGAGTGTTACAGTGAGGGGTGTGGGGTATATCAGAGTGTTACAGTGAGGGGTGTGGGATATATCAGAGTGTTACAGTGAGGGGTGTGGGGTATATCAGAGTGTTACAGTGAGGGCTGTGGGATATATCAGAGTGTTACAGTGAGGGGTGTGGGGTATATCAGAGTGTTACAGTGAGGGGTGTGGGGTATATCAGTGTGTTACAGTGAGGGGTGTGGGGTATATCAGAGTGTTACAGTGAGGGGTGTGGGGTATATCAGAGTGTTACAGTGAGGGGTGTGGGATATATCAGAGTATTATAGTGAGGGGTGTGGGGTATATCAGAGTGTTACAGTGAGGGGTGTGGGATATATCAGTGTGTTACAGTGAGGGGTGTGGGGTATATCAGAGTGTTAAAGTGAGGGGTGTGGGATATATCAGAGTGTTACAGTGAGGGGTGTGGGATATATCAGAGTGTTACAGTGAGGGGTGTGGGATATATCAGTGTGTTACAGTGAGGGGTGTGGGGTATATCAGAGTGTTACAGTGAGGGGTGTGGGATATATCAGAGTGTTACAGTGAGGGGTGTGGGATATATCAGAGTGTTACAGTGAGGGGTGTGGGATATATCAGAGTGTTACAGTGAGGGGTGTGGGGTATATCAGAGTGTTAAAGTGAGGGGTGTGGGATATATCAGAGTGTTACAGTGAGGGGTGTGGGATATATCAGAGTGTTACAGTGAGGGGTGTGGGATATATCAGTGTGTTACAGTGAGGGGTGTGGGGTATATCAGAGTGTTACAGTGAGGGGTGTGGGATATATCAGTGTTTTACAGTGAGGGGTGTGGGGTATATCAGAGTGTTACAGTGAGGGATGTGGGATATATCAGAGTGTTACAGTGAGAGGTGTGGGATATATCAGAGTGTTACAGTGAGGGGTGTGGGATATATCAGAGTGTTACAGTGAGGGGTGTGGGATATATCAGAGTGTTACAGTGAGGGGGTGTGGGGTATATCAGAGTGTTACAGTGAGGGGTGTGGGATATATGAGAGTATTACAGTGAGGGGTGTGGGGTATATCGGAGTGTTACAGTGAGGGGTGTGGGATATATCAGAGTGTTACAGTGAGGGGTGTGGGGTATATCAGAGTGTTACAGTGAGGGGTGTGGGGTATATCAGAGTGTTACAGTGAGGGGTGTGGGATATATCAGAGTGTTACAGTGAGAGGTGTGGGGTATATCAGAGTGTTACAGTGAGGGGTGTGGGATATATCAGAGTGTTACAGTGAGGGGTGTGGGATATATCAGAGTGTTACAGTGAGGGGTGTGGGATATATCAGAGTGTTACAGTGAGGGGTGTGGGATATATCGGAGTGTTACAGTGAGGGGTGTGGGATATATCAGAGTGTTACAGTGAGGGGTGTGGGATATATCAGAGTGTTACAGTGAGGGGTGTGCGGTATATCAGAGTGTTACAGTGAGGGGTGTGGGGTATATCAGAGTGTTACAATGAGGGGTGTGGGATGTATCAGAGTGTTACAGTGAGGGGTGTGGGATATATCAGAGTGTTACGGTGAGGGGTGTGGGATATATCAGAGTGTTACAGTGAGGGGTGTGGGGTATATCAGAGTGTTACAGTGAGGGGTGTGGGGTATATCAGTGTGTTACAGTGAGGGGTGTGGGGTATATCAGAGTGTTACAGTGAGGGGTGTGGGATATATCAGAGTGTTACAGTGAGGGGTGTGGGATATATCAGAGTGTTACAGTGAGGGGTGTGGGGTATATCAGAGTGTTACAGTGAGGGGTGTGGGATATATCAGAGTGTTACAGTGAGGGGTGTGGGATATATCAGAGTGTTACAGTGAGGGGTGTGCGATATATCAGAGTGTTACAGTGAGGGGTGTGGGGTATATCAGAGTGTTACAGTGAGGGGTGTGGGATATATCAGAGTGTTACAGTGAGGGGTGTGGGATATATCAGAGTGATACAGTGAGGGGTGTGGGATATATCACAGTGATACAGTGAGGGGTGTGGGATATATCAGAGTGTTACAGTGAGGGGTGTGGGGTATATCAGAGTGTTACAGTGAGGGGTGTGCGATATATCACAGTGATACAGTGAGGGGTGTGGGATATATCACAGTGATACAGTGAGGGGTGTGGGATATATCACAGTGATACAGTGAGGGGTGTGGGACATATCAGAGTGTTACAGTGAGGGGTGTGGGGTATATCAGAGTGTTACAGTGAGGAGTGTGGGATACATCACAGTGATACAGTGAGGGGTGTGGGATATATCACAGTGTTACAGTGAGGGGTGTGGGGTATATCAGAGTGTTACAGTGAGGGGTGTGGGATATATCAGAGTGTTACAGTGAGGGTTGTGGGATATATCAGCGTGTTACATTGAGGGGTGTGGGATATATCACAGTGTTAAAGTGAGGGGTGTGGGATATATCAGAGTGTTACAGTGAGGGGTGTGGGGTATATCAGAGTGTTACAGTGAGGGGTGTGGGATATATCAGAGTGTTACAGTGAGGGGTGTGGGATATATCAGAGTGTTACAGTGAGGGGTGTGGGATATATCAGAGTGTTACAGTGAGGGGTGTGGGGTATATCAGAGTGTTACAGTGAGGGATGTGGGATATATCAGAGTGTTACAGTGAGGGGTGTGGGGTATATCAGAGTGTTACAGTGAGGGATGTGGGATAAATCAGAGTGTTGCAGTGAGGGGTGTGGGATATATCAGAGTGTTGCAGTGAGGGATGTGGGATATATCAGAGTGTAACAGTGAGGGGTGTGGGATATATCAGAGTGTTACAGTGAGGGGTGTGGGATATATCAGAGTGTTACAGTGAGGGGTGTGGGATATATCAGAGTGTTACAGTGAGGGGTGTGGGATATATCAGAGTGTTACAGTGAGGGGTGTGGGGGATATCAGAGTGTTACAGTGAGGGGTGTGGGATATATCAGAGTGTTACAGTGAGGGGTGTGGGGTATATCAGAGTGTTACAGTGAGGGGTGTGGGATATATCAGAGTGTTACAGTGAGGGGTGTGGGGGATATCAGAGTGTTACAGTGAGGGGTGTGGGGTATATCAGAGTGTTACAGTGAGGGGTGTGGGATATAGCAGAGTGTTACAGTGAGGGGTGTGGGATATATCAGAGTGTTACAGTGAGTGGTGTGGGGTATATCAGAGTGTTACAGTGAGGGGTGTGGGATATATCAGAGTGTTACACTGAGGGGTGTGGGATATATCAGAGTGTTACAGTGAGGGGTGTGGGATATATCAGGGTGTTACAGTGAGGGGTGTGGGATATATCACAGTGATACAGTGAGGAGTGTGGGATATATCACAGTGATACAGTGAGGGGTGTGGGATATATCACAGTGTTACAGTGAGGGGTGTGGGGTATATCAGAGTGTTACATTGAGGGGTGTGGGATATATCAGAGTGTTACAGTGAGGGGTGTGGGATATATCACAGTGTTACAGTGAGGGGTGTGGGATATATCAGAGTGATACAGTGAGGGGTGTGGGATATATCACAGTGTTACAGTGAGGGGTGTGGGGTATATCAGAGTGTTACATTGAGGGGTGTGGGATATATCACAGTGTTAAAGTGAGGGGTGTGGGATATATCACAGTGTTACAGTACGGGGTGTGGGATATATCACAGTGTTAAAGTGAGGGGTGTGGGTGAAATCCTAGTGTTACAGTGAGGGGTGTGGGATATATCAGAGTGTTACAGTGACGGGTGTGGGATATATCAGAGTGTTACAGTGAGGGGTGTGGGATATATCAGTGTGTTACAGTGAGGGGTGTGGGGTATATCAGAGTGTTACAGTGAAGGGTGTGGGGTATATCAGAGTGTTACAGTGAGGGGTGTGGGATATATCAGAGTATTACAGTGAGGGGTGTGGGGTATATCAGAGTGTTACAGTGAGGGGTGTGGGATATATCAGAGTATTACAGTGAGGGGTGTGGGGTATATCAGAGTGTTACAGTGAAGGGTGTGGGAAATATCAGAGTGTTACAGTGAGGGGTGTGGGGTATATCAGAGTGTGACAGTGAGGGGTGTGGGATATATCAGAGTGTTACAGTGAGGGGTGTGGGGTATATCAGAGTGTTACAATGAGGGGTGTGGGATATATCAGAGTGTTACAGTGAGGGGTGTGGGATATATCAGAGTGTTGCAGTGAGGGGTGTGGGATATATCAGAGTGTTACAGTGAGGGGTGTGGGGTATATCAGAGTGTTACAGTGAGGGGTGTGGGGTATATCAGAGTGTTACAGTGAGGGGTGTGGCGTATATCAGTGTGTTACAGTGAGGGGTGTGGTGTATATCAGATTGTTACAGTGAGGGGTGTGGGGTATATCAGATTGTTACAGTGAGGGGTGTGGGACATATCAGAGTGTTACAGTGAGGGGTGTGGGGTATATCAGAGTGTTACAGTGAGGGGTGTGGGGTATATCAGAGTGTTACAGTGAGGGGTGTGGCGTATATCAGTGTGTTACAGTGAGGGGTGTGGTGTATATCAGATTGTTACAGTGAGGGGTGTGGGGTATATCAGAGTGTTACAGTGAGGGGTGTGGCGTATATCAGTGTGTTACAGTGAGGGGTGTGGGATATATCAGAGTGTTACAGTGAGGGGTGTGGGATATATCAGAGTGTTACAGTGAGGGGTGTGGGATATATCAGAGTGTTACAGTGAGGGGTGTGGGATATATCAGTGTGTTACATTGAGGGGTTTGGGATATATAAGTGTGTTACAGTGAGGGGTGTGGGGTATATCAGAGAGTTACAGTGAGGGGTGTGGGATATATCAGAGTGTTACAGTGAGGGGTGTGGGATATATCAGAGTGTTACAGTGAGGGGTGTGGGATATATCAGAGTGTTACAGTGAGGGGTGTGGGATTTCTCAGAGTGTTACAGTGAGGGGTGTGGGATATATCAGAGTGTTACAGTGAGGGGTGTGGGATATATCAGAGTGTTACAGTGAGGGGTGTGGGATATATCAGAGTGTTACAGTGAGGGGTGTGGGATATATCAGAGTGTTACAGTGACGGGTGTGGGATATATCAGAGTGTTACAGTGAGGGGTGTGGGATATATCAGAGTGTTACAGTGAGGGGTGTGGGATATATCAGAGTGTTACAGTGAGGGGTGTGGGGTATATCAGAGTGTTACAGTGAGAGGTGTGGGATATATCAGAGTGTTACAGTGAGGGGTGTGGGATATATCAGAGTGTTACAGTGAGGGGTGTGGGGTATATCAGAGTGTTATAGTGAGGGGTGTGGGATATATCAGAGTGTTACAGTGAGGGGGTGTGGGGTATATCAGAGTGTTACAGTGAGGGGTGAGGGATATATCAGAGTGTTACACTGAGGGGTGTGGGGTATATCGGAGTGTTACAGTGAGGGGTATGGGATATATCAGAGTGTTACAGTGAGGGTTGTGGGGTATATCAGAGTGTTACAGTGAGGGGGTGTGGGGTATAACAGAGTGTTACAGTGTGGGGTGTGGGATATATCAGAGTGTTACAGTGAGGGGTGTGGGATATATCAGAGTGTTACAGTGAGGGGTGTGGGGTATATCAGAGTGTTACAGTGAGGGGGTGTGGGGTATAACAGAGTGTTACAGTGAGGGGTGTGGGGTATATCAGAGTGTTACAGTGAGGGGTGTGGGGTATATCAGAGTGTTACAGTGAGGGGGTGTGGGGTATAACAGAGTGTTACAGTGAGGGGTGTGGGGTATATCAGAGTGTTACAGTGAGTGGTGTGGGGTATATCAGAGTGTTACAGTGAGGGGTGTGGGATATATCAGAGTGTAACAGTGAGGGGTGTGGGGTATATCAGAGTGTTACAGTGAGGGGGTGTGGGATATATCAGAGTGTTACAGTGAGGGGTGTGGGATATATCAGAGTGTTACAGCAAGGGGTGTGGGGTATATCAGAGTGTTACAGTGAGGGGTGTGGGATATATCAGAGTGTTACAGTGAGAGGTGTGGGGTATATCAGAGTGTTACAGTGAGGGGTGTGGGTTATATCGGAGTGTTACAGTGAGGGGTGTGGGATATATCAGAGTGTTACAGTGAGGGGTGTGGGGTATATCAGAGTGTTACAGTGAGGGGTGTGGGATATATCAGAGTGTTACAGTGAGGGGTGTGGGGTATATCAGAGTGTTACAGTGAGGGGTGTGGGGTATATCAGAGTGTTACAGTGAGGGGGTGTGGGATATATCAGAGTGTTACAGTGAGGGGTGTGGGATATATCAGAGTGTTACAGTGAGGGGTGTGGGATATATCAGAGTGTTACAGTGAGGGGTGTGGGATATATCAGAGTGTTACAGTGAGGGGTGTGGGATATATCAGAGTGTTACAGTGAGGGGTGTGGGGTATATCAGAGTGTTACAGTGAGGGGTGTGGTGTATATCAGAGTGTTGCAGTGAGGGGTGTGGGATATATCAGAGTGTTACAGTGAGGGGTGTGGGGTATATCAGAGTGTTATAGTGAGGGGTGTGGGATATATCAGAGTGTTACAGTGAGGGGGTGTGGGGTATATCAGAGTGTTACAGTGAGGGGTGAGGGATATATCAGAGTGTTACACTGAGGGGTGTGGGGTATATCGGAGTGTTACAGTGAGGGGTATGGGATATATCAGAGTGTTACAGTGAGGGTTGTGGGGTATATCAGAGTGTTACAGTGAGGGGGTGTGGGGTATAACAGAGTGTTACAGTGTGGGGTGTGGGATATATCAGAGTGTTACAGTGAGGGGTGTGGGATATATCAGAGTGTTACAGTGAGGGGTGTGGGGTATATCAGAGTGTTACAGTGAGGGGGTGTGGGGTATAACAGAGTGTTACAGTGAGGGGTGTGGGGTATATCAGAGTGTTACAGTGAGGGGGTGTGGGGTATAACAGAGTGTTACAGTGAGGGGTGTGGGGTATATCAGAGTGTTACAGTGAGGGGTGTGGGATATATCAGAGTGTTACAGTGAGGGGTGTGGGATATATCAGTGTGTTACAGTGAGGGGTGTGGGGTATATCAGAGTGTTACAGTGAGGGGTGTGGGATATATCAGAGTGTTACAGTGAGGGGTGTGGGATATATCAGAGTGTTACAGTGAGGGGTGTGGGATATATCAGTGTGTTACAGTGAGGGGTGTGGGATATATCAGAGTGTTACAGTGAGGGGTGTGGGATATATCAGTGTGTTACAGTGAGGGGTGTGGGGTATATCAGAGTGTTACAGTGAGGGGGTGTGGGGTATAACAGAGTGTTACAGTGAGGGGTGTGGGGTATATCAGAGTGTTACAGTGAGTGGTGTGGGGTATATCAGAGTGTTACAGTGAGGGGTGTGGGATATATCAGAGTGTAACAGTGAGGGGTGTGGGGTATATCAGAGTGTTATAGTGAGGGGGTGTGGGATATATCAGAGTGTTACAGTGAGGGGTGTGGGATATATCAGAGTGTTACAGCAAGGGGTGTGGGGTATATCAGAGTGTTACAGTGAGGGGTGTGGGATATATCAGAGTGTTACAGTGAGAGGTGTGGGGTATATCAGAGTGTTACAGTGAGGGGTGTGGGTTATATCGGAGTGTTACAGTGAGGGGTGTGGGATATATCAGAGTGTTACAGTGAGGGGTGTGGGGTATATCAGAGTGTTACAGTGAGGGGTGTGGGATATATCAGAGTGTTACAGTGAGGGGTGTGGGGTATATCAGAGTGTTACAGTGAGGGGTGTGGGGTATATCAGAGTGTTACAGTGAGGGGGTGTGGGATATATCAGAGTGTTACAGTGAGGGGTGTGGGATATATCAGAGTGTTACAGTGAGGGGTGTGGGATATATCAGAGTGTTACAGTGAGGGGTGTGGGATATATCAGAGTGTTACAGTGAGGGGTGTGGGATATATCAGAGTGTTACAGTGAGGGGTGTGGGGTATATCAGA
The DNA here is from genome assembly GCF_035084215.1 of Heptranchias perlo. NCBI lineage: Eukaryota > Metazoa > Chordata > Chondrichthyes > Hexanchiformes > Hexanchidae > Heptranchias > Heptranchias perlo. Next base: position 94,605 of record NW_027139356.1, read on the forward strand.
GTGTTACAGTGAGGGGTGTGGTGTATATCAGAGTGTTGCAGTGAGGGGTGTGGGATATATCAGAGTGTTACAGTGAGGGGTGTGGGGTATATCAGAGTGTTACAGTGAGGGTAGTGGGACATATCAGAGTGTTACAGTGAGTGGTGTGGGGTATATCAGAGTGTTACAGTGAGGGGTGTGGGGTATATCAGAGTGTTACAGTGAGGGGTGTGGGATATATCAGAGTGTTACAGTGAGGGGTGTGGCATATATCAGAGTGTTACAGTGAGGGGTGTGCGATATATCACAGTGATACAGTGAGGGGTGTGGGATATATCACAGTGATACAGTGAGGGGTGTGGGATATATCAGAGTGTTACAGTGAGGGGTGTGGGGTATATCAGAGTGTTACAGTGAGGGGTGTGCGATATATCACAGTGATACAGTGAGGGGTGTGGGATATATCACAGTGATACAGTGAGGGGTGTGGGATATATCACAGTGATACAGTGAGGGGTGTGGGACATATCAGAGTGTTACAGTGAGGGGTGTGGGGTATATCAGAGTGTTACAGTGAGGAGTGTGGGATACATCACAGTGATACAGTGAGGGGTGTGGGATATATCACAGTGTTACAGTGAGGGGTGTGGGGTATATCAGAGTGTTACAGTGAGGGGTGTGGGATATATCAGAGTGTTACAGTGAGGGGTGTGGGATATATCAGCGTGTTACATTGAGGGGTGTGTGATATATCACAGTGTTACAGTGAGGGGTGTGGGATATATCAGAGTGTTACAGTGAGGGGTGTGGGATATATCAGAGTGTTACAGTGACGGGTGTGGGATATATCAGAGTGTTACAGTGAGGGGTGTGGGATATATCAGGGTGTTACAGTGAGGGGTGTGGGATATATCACAGTGATACAGTGAGGAGTGTGGGATATATCACAGTGATACAGTGAGGGGTGTGGGATATATCACAGTGTTACAGTGAGGGGTGTGGGGTATATCAGAGTGTTACATTGAGGGGTGTGGGATATATCAGAGTGTTACAGTGAGGGGTGTGGGATATATCACAGTGTTACAGTGAGGGGTGTGGGATATATCAGAGTGATACAGTGAGGGGTGTGGGATATATCACAGTGTTACAGTGAGGGGTGTGGGGTATATCAGAGTGTTACATTGAGGGGTGTGGGATATATCACAGTGTTAAAGTGAGGGGTGTGGGATATATCACAGTGTTACAGTACGGGGTGTGGGATATATCACAGTGTTAAAGTGAGGGGTGTGGGTGAAATCCTAGTGTTACAGTGAGGGGTGTGGGATATATCAGAGTGTTACAGTGACGGGTGTGGGATATATCAGAGTGTTACAGTGAGGGGTGTGGGATATATCAGTGTGTTACAGTGAGGGGTGTGGGGTATATCAGAGTGTTACAGTGAAGGGTGTGGGGTATATCAGAGTGTTACAGTGAGGGGTGTGGGATATATCAGAGTATTACAGTGAGGGGTGTGGGGTATATCAGAGTGTTACAGTGAGGGGTGTGGGATATATCAGAGTATTACAGTGAGGGGTGTGGGGTATATCAGAGTGTTACAGTGAAGGGTGTGGGATATATCAGAGTGTTACAGTGAGGGGTGTGGGGTATATCAGAGTGTGACAGTGAGGGGTGTGGGATATATCAGAGTGTTACAGTGAGGGGTGTGGGGTATATCAGAGTGTTACAATGAGGGGTGTGGGATATATCAGAGTGTTACAGTGAGGGGTGTGGGATATATCAGAGTGTTGCAGTGAGGGGTGTGGGATATATCAGAGTGTTACAGTGAGGGGTGTGGGGTATATCAGAGTGTTACAGTGAGGGGTGTGGGGTATATCAGAGTGTTACAGTGAGGGGTGTGGCGTATATCAGTGTGTTACAGTGAGGGGTGTGGTGTATATCAGATTGTTACAGTGAGGGGTGTGGGGTATATCAGATTGTTACAGTGAGGGGTGTGGGACATATCAGAGTGTTACAGTGAGGGGTGTGGGGTATATCAGAGTGTTACAGTGAGGAGTGTGGGGTATATCAGTGTGTTACAGTGAGGGGTGTGGCGTATATCAGTGTGTTACAGTGAGGGGTGTGGTGTATATCAGATTGTTACAGTGAGGGGTGTGGGGTATATCAGAGTGTTACAGTGAGTGGTGTGGCGTATATCAGTGTGTTACAGTGAGGGGTGTGGGATATATCAGAGTGTTACAGTGAGGGGTGTGGGATATATCAGAGTGTTACAGTGAGGTGTGTGGGATATATCAGAGTGTTACAGTGAGGGGTGTGGGGTATATCAGAGTGTTACAGTGAGGGGTGTGGGGTATATCAGAGTGTTACAGTGAGGGGTGTGGGATATATCAGAGTGTTACAGTGAGGGGTGTGGGATATATCAGTGTGTTACATTGAGGGGTGTGGGATATATAAGTGTGTTACAGTGAGGGGTGTGGGGTATATCAGAGTGTTACAGTGAGGGGTGTGGGATATATCAGAGTGTTACAGTGAGGGGTGTGGGGTATATCAGAGTGTTACAGTGAGGGGTGTGGGATATATCAGAGTGTTACAGTGAGGGGTGTGGGATATATCAGAGTGTTACAGTGACGGGTGTGGGATATATCAGAGTGTTACAGTGAGGGGTGTGGGATATATCAGAGTGTTACAGTGAGGGGTGTGGGATATATCAGAGTGTTACAGTGAGGGGTGTGGGGTATATCAGAGTGTTACAGTGAGAGGTGTGGGATATATCAGAGTGTTACAGTGAGGGGTGTGGGATATATCAGAGTGTTACAGTGAGGGGTGTGGGGTATATCGGAGTGTTACAGTGAGGGGTGTGGGATATATCAGAGTGTTACAGTGAGGGTTGTGGGGTATATCAGAGTGTTACAGTGAGGGGGTGTGGGGTATAACAGAGTGTTACAGTGTGGGGTGTGGGATATATCAGAGTGTTACAGTGAGGGGTGTGGGATATATCAGAGTGTTACAGTGAGGGGTGTGGGGTATATCAGAGTGTTACAGTGAGGGGGTGTGGGGTATAACAGAGTGTTACAGTGAGGGGTGTGGGGTATATCAGAGTGTTACAGTGAGGGGTGTGGGGTATATCAGAGTGTTACAGTGAGTGGTGTGGGGTATATCAGAGTGTTACAGTGAGGGGTGTGGGATATATCAGAGTGTAACAGTGAGGGGTGTGGGGTGTATCAGAGTGTTACAGTGAGGGGGTGTGGGATATATCAGAGTGTTATAGTGAGGGGTGTGGGATATATCAGAGTGTTACAGTGAGTGGTGTGGGATATATCAGAGTGTTACAGTGAGGGGTGTGGGATATATCAGAGTGTTACAGTGAGGGGTGTGGGATATATCAGAGTGTTACAGTGAGGGGTGTGGGGTATATCAGAGTGTTACATTGAGGGGTGTGGGATATATCAGAGTGTTACAGTGAGAGGTGTGGGGTATATCAGAGTGTTACAGTGAGGGGTGTGGGTTATATCGGAGTGTTACAGTGAGGGGTGTGGGATATATCAGAGTGTTACAGTGAGGGGTGTGGGGTATATCAGAGTGTTACAGTGAGGGGTGTGGGATATATCAGAGTGTTACAGTGAGGGGTGTGGGGTATATCAGAGTGTTACAGTGAGGGGTGTGGGGTATATCAGAGTGTTACAGTGAGGGGGTGTGGGATATATCAGAGTGTTACAGTGAGGGGTGTGGGATATATCAGAGTGTTACAGTGAGGGGTGTGGGATATATCAGAGTGTTACAGTGAGGGGTGTGGGATATATCAGAGTGTTACAGTGAGGGGTGTGGGATATATCAGAGTGTTACAGTGAGGGGTGTGGGGTATATCAGAGTGTTACAGTGAGGGGTGTGGTGTATATCAGAGTGTTCCAGTGAGGGGTGTGGGATATATCAGAGTGTTACAGTGAGGGGTGTGGGGTATATCAGAGTGTTACAGTGAGGGTAGTGGGACATATCAGAGTGTTACAGTGAGTGGTGTGGGGTATATCAGAGTGTTACAGTGAGGGGTGTGGGATATATCAGAGTGTTACAGTGAGGGGTGTGGGATATATCGGAGTGTTACAGTGAGGGGTGTGGGATATATCAGAGTGTTACCGTGAGGGGTGTGGGATATATCAGAGTGTTACAGTGAGGGGTGTGGGATATATCAGAGTGTTACCGTGAGGGGTGTGGGATATATCAGAGTGTTACAGTGAGGGGTGTGGGGTATATCAGAGTGTTACAGTGAGGGGTGTGGGATATATCAGAGTGTTACAGTGAGGGGTGTGGGATATATCAGAGTGTTACAGTGAGGGGTGTGGAGTATATCAGAGTGTTACAGTGAGGGGTGTGGGATATATCAGAGTGTTACCGTGAGGGGTGTGGGATATATCAGAGTGTTACAGTGAGGGGTGTGGGATATATCAGAGTGTTACCGTGAGGGGTGTGGGATATATCAGAGTGTTACAGTGAGGGGTGTGGGGTATATCAGAGTGTTACAGTGAGGGGTGTGGGATATATCAGAGTGTTACAGTGAGGGGTGTGGGATATATCAGAGTGTTACAGTGAGGGGTGTGGGGTATATCGGAGTGTTACAGTGAGGGGTGTGGGATATATCAGAGTGTTAGAGTGAGGGGTGTGGGATATATCAGAGTGTTACAGTGAGGGGTGTGGGATATATCAGAGTGTTACAGTGAGGGGTGTGCGATATATCAGAGTGTTACAGTGAGGGGTGTGGGATATATCAGAGTGTTACAGTGAGGGGTGTGGGATATATCAGAGTGTTACAGTGAGGGGTGTGGGGTATATCAGAGTGTTACAGTGAGGGGTGTGGGGTATATCAGAGTGTTACAATGAGGGGTGTGGGATTTATCAGAGTGTTACAGTGAGGGGTGTGGGATATATCAGAGTGTTACGGTGAGGGGTGTGGGATATATCAGAGTGTTACAGTGAGGGGTGTGGGATATATCAGAGTGTTACAGTGAGGGGTGTGGGATATATCGGAGTGTTACAGTGAGGGGTGTGGGATATATCAGAGTGTTACAGTGAGGGGTGTGGGATATATCAGAGTGTTACAGTGAGGGGTGTGGGATATATTAGAGTGTTACAGTGAGGGGTGTGGGATATATCAGAGTGTTACAGTGAGGGGTGTGGGGTATATCAGAGTGTTACAGTGAGGGGTGTGGGGTATATCAGAGTGTTACAATGAGGGGTGTGGGGTATATCAGAGTGTTACAGTGAGGGGTGTGGGGTATATCAGAGTGTTACAATGAGGGGTGTGGGATTTATCAGAGTGTTACAGTGAGGGGTGTGGGATATATCAGAGTGTTACGGTGAGGGGTGTGGGATATATCAGAGTGTTACAGTGAGGGGTGTGGGGGATATATCAGAGTGTTACAGTGAGGGGTGTGGGATATATCAGAGTGTTACAGTGAGGGGTGTGGGATATATCAGAGTGTTACAGTGAGGGGTGTGGGATATATCAGAGTGTTACAGTGAGGGCTGTGGGATATATCAGAGTGTTACAGTGAGGGCTGTGGGATATATCAGAGTGTTACAGTGAGGGGTGTGGGATATATCAGAGTGTTACAGTGAGGGGTGTGGGATATATCAGAGTGTTACAGTGAGGGCTGTGGGATATATCAGAGTGTTACAGTGAGGGGTGTGGGGTATATCAGAGTGTTACAGTGAGGGGTGTGGGATATATCAGAGTGTTACAGTGAGGGGTGTGGGGGATATCAGAGTGTTACAGTGAGGGGTGTGGGGGATATCAGTGTGTTACAGTGAGGGGTGTGGGGGATATCAGAGTGTTACAGTGAGGGGTGTGGGATATATCAGAGTGTTACAGTGAGGGGTGTGGGATATATCAGAGTGTTACAGTGAGGGGTGTGGGGTATATCAGAGTGTTCCAGTGAGGGGTGTGGGATATATCAGAGTGTTACAGTGAGGGGTGTGGGATATATCAGAGTGTTACAGTGAGGGGTGTGCGACATATCACAGTGATACAGTGAGGGGTGTGGGATATATCACAGTGATACAGTGAGGAGTGTGGGATATATCACAGTGATACAGTGAGGGGTGTGGGATATATCACAGTGTTACAGTGAGGGGTGTGGGGTATATCAGAGTGTTACAGTGAGGGGTGTGGGATATATCAGAGTGTTACAGTGAGGGGTGTGGGATATATCAGCGTGTTACATTGAGGGGTGTGGGATATATCACAGTGTTAAAGTGAGGGGTGTGGGATATATCAGAGTGTTACAGTGAGGGGTGTGGGATATATCAGAGTGTTACAGTGAGGGGTGTGGGATATATCAGAGTGTTACAGTGAGGGGTGTGGGATATATCAGAGTGTTACAGTGAGGGGTGTGGGGTATATCAGAGTGTTACAGTGAGGGGTGTGGGATATATCAGAGTGTTACAGTGAGGGGTGTGGGGTATATCAGAGTGTTACAGTGAGGGGTGTGGGATAAATCAGAGTGTTACAGTGAGGGGTGTGGGATATATCAGAGTGTTACAGTGAGGGGTGTGGGGGATATCAGAGTGTTACAGTGAGGGGTGTGGGGTATATCAGAGTGTTACAGTGAGGGGTGTGGGATATATCAGAGTGTTACAGTGAGGGGTGTGGGATATATCAGAGTGTTACAGTGAGTGGTGTGGGGTATATCAGAGTGTTACAGTGAGGGGTGTGGGATATATCAGAGTGTTACAGTGAGGGGTGTGGGATATATCAGAGTGTTACTGTGAGGGGTGTGGGATATATCAGAGTGTTACAGTGAGGGGTGTGGGATATATCAGAGTGTTACTGTGAGGGGTGTGGGATATATCAGAGTGTTACAGTGAGGGGTGTGGGATATATCAGAGTGTTACAGTGAGGGGTGTGGGATATATCAGGGTGTTACACTGAGGGGTGTGGGATATATCACAGTGATACAGTGAGGAGTGTGGGATATATCACAGTGATACAGTGAGGGGTGTGGGATACATCACAGTGTTACAGTGAGGGGTGTGGGGTATATCAGAGTGTTACAGTGAGGGGTGTGGGATATATCAGAGTGTTACAGTGAGGGGTGTGGGATATATCAGAGTGTTACAGTGAGGAGTGTGGGGGATATCAGAGTGTTACAGTGAGGGGTGTGGGGTATATCAGAGTGTTACAGTGAGGGGTGTGGGATATATCAGAGTGTTACAGTGAGGGGTGTGGGATATATCAGAGTGTTACAGTGAGTGGTGTGGGGTATATCAGAGTGTTACAGTGAGGGGTGTGGGATATATCAGGGTGTTACACTGAGGGGTGTGGGATATATCACAGTGATACAGTGAGGAGTGTGGGATATATCACAGTGATACAGTGAGGGGTGTGGGATACATCACAGTGTTACAGTGAGGGGTGTGGGGTATATCAGAGTGTTACATTGAGGGGTGTGGGATATATCACAGTGTTAAAGTGAGGGGTGTGGGATATATCAGAGTGTTACAGTGAGGGATGTGGGATATATCAGAGTGTTACAGTGAGGGGTGTGGGGTATATCAGAGTGTTACAGTGAGGGGTGTGGGATATATCACAGTGTTACAGTGAGGGGTGTGGGGTATATCAGAGTGTTACATTGAGGGGTGTGGGATATATCACAGTGTTAAAGTGAGGGGTGTGGGATATATCACAGTGTTACAGTACGGGGTGTGGGATATATCACAGTGTTAAAGTGAGGGGTGTGGGTGAAATCACAGTGTTACAGTGAGGGGTGTGGGATATATCAGAGTGTTACAGTGAGGGGTGTGGGATATATCAGAGTGTTACAGTGACGGGTGTGGGATATATCAGAGTGTTACAGTGAGGGGTGTGGGATATATCAGAGTGTTACAGTGATGGGTGTGGGGTATATCAGAGTGTTACAGTGAGGGGTGTGGGATATATCAGAGTGTTACAGTGAGGTGTGTGGGATATATCAGAGTGTTACAGTGAGGGGTGTGGGATATATCAGAGTGTTACATCGAGGTGTGTGGGATATATCAGTGTGTTACAGTGAGGGGTGTGGGGTATATCAGAGTGTTACAGTGAGGGGTGTGGGGTATATCAGAGTGTTACAGTGAGGGGTGTGGGATATATCAGAGTGTTACAGTGAAGGGTGTGGGGTATATCAGAGTGTTACAGTGAGGGGTGTGGGGTATATCAGAGTGTTGCAGTGAGGGGGTGTGGGGTATAACAGAGTGTTACAGTGAGGGGTGTGGGATATATCAGAGTGTTACAGTGAGGGGTGTGGGATATATCAGAGTGTTACAGTGAGGGGTGTGGGGCATATCAGAGTGTTACAGTGAGGGGGTGTGGGGTATATCAGAGTGTTACAGTGAGGGGTGTGGGATATATCAGAGTGTTACAGTGAGGGGTGTGGGGTATATCAGAGTGTTACAGTGAGGGGTGTGGGGTATATCAGAGTGTTACAGTGAGGGGTGTGGGATATATCAGAGTGTTACAGTGAGGGGTGTGGGATATATCAGAGTGTTACAGTGAGGGGTGTGGGGTATATCAGAGCTTTACAGTGAGGGGTGTGGGGTATATCAGAGTGTTACAGTGAGGGGTGTGGGATATATCAGAGTGTTACAGTGAGGGGTGTGGGATATATCAGAGTGTTACAGTGAGGGGTGTGGGATATATCAGAGTTTTACAGTGACGGGTGTGGGGGATATCAGAGTGTTACAGTGAGGGGTGTGGGGTATATCAGAGTGTTACAGTGAGGGGTGTGGGATATATCAGAGTGTTACAGTGAGGGGTGTGGGATATATCAGAGTGTTACAGTGAGGGGTGTGGGGTATATCAGAGTGTTACAGTGAGGGGTGTGGGATATATCAGAGTATTACAGTGAGGGGTGTGGGGTATATCAGAGTGTTACAGTGAGGGGTGTGGGATATATCAGAGTGTTACAGTGAGTGGTGTGGGATATATCAGAGTGTTCCAGTGAGGGGTGTGGGGTATATCAGAGTGTTACAGTGAGGGGTGTGGGATATATCAGAGTGTTACAGTGAGGTGTGTGGGATATATCAGTGTGTTACAGTGAGGGGTGTGGGGTATATCAGAGTGTTACAGTGAGGGGTGTGGGGTATATCAGAGTGTTACAGTGAGGGGTGTGGGATACATCAGAGTGTTACAGTGAAGGGTGTGGGGTATATCAGAGTGTTACAGTGAGGGGTGTGGGATATATCAGAGTGTTACAGTGAGGGATGTGGGGTATATCAGAGTGTTACGGTGAAGGGTGTGGGGTATATCAGAGTGTTACAGTGAGGGGTGTGGGATATATCAGAGTGTTACAGTGAAGGGTGTGGGGTATATCAGAGTGTTACAGTGAGGGGTGTGGGATATATCAGAGTATTACAGTGAGGGGTGTGGGGTATATCAGAGTGTTACAGTGAAGGGTGTGGGATATATCAGAGTGTTACAGTGAGGGGTGTGGGGTATATCAGTGTGTGACAGTGAGGGGTGTGGGATATACCAGAGTGTTACAGTGAGGGGTGTGGGGTATATCAGAGTGTTACAGTGAGGGGTGTGGGATATATCAGAGTGTTACAGTGAGGGGTGTGGGATATATCAGAGTGTTACAGTGAGGGGTGTGGGATATATCAGAGTGTGACAGTGAGGGGTGTGGGATATATCAGAGTGTTACAGTGAGGGGTGTGGGATATATCAGAGTGTTACAGTGAGGGGTGTGGGGTATATCAGAGTGTTACAGTGAGGGGTGTGGGGTATATCAGAGTGTTACAGTGAGGGGTGTGGGATATATCAGATTGTTACAGTGAGGGGTGTGGGACATATCAGAGTGTTACAGTGAGGGGTGTGGGGTATATCAGAGTGTTACAGTGAGGGGTGTGGGGTATATCAGAGTGTTACAGTGAGGGGTGTGGGGTACATCAGTGTGTTACAGTGAGGGGTGTGGTGTATATCAGATTGTTACAGTGAGGGGTGTGGGGTATATCAGAGTGTTACAGTGAGGGGTGTGGGGTATATCAGAGTGTTACAGTGAGGGGTGTGGGGTATATCAGATTGTTACAGTGAGGGGTGTGGGGTATATCAGTGTGTTACAGTGAGGGGTGTGGTGTATATCAGAGTGTTACAGTGAGGGGTGTGGGATATATCAGAGTGTTACAGTGAGGGGTGTGGGGTATATCAGTGTGTTACAGTGAGGGGTGTGGTGTATATCAGAGTGTTACAGTGAGGGGTGTGGGATATATCAGAGTGTTACAGTGAGGGGTGTGGGGTATATCAGAGTGTTACAGTGAGGGGTGTGGGGTATATCAGTGTGTTACAGTGAGGGGTGTGGGGTATATCAGAGTGTTACAGTGAGGGGTGTGGGGTATATCAGAGTGTTACAGTGAGGGGTGTGGGATATATCAGAGTATTACAGTGAGGGGTGTGGGGTATATCAGAGTGTTACAGTGAGGGGTGTGGGATATATCAGAGTGTTACAGTGAGGGGTGTGGGGTATATCAGAGTGTTACAGTGAGGGGTGTGGGGTATATCAGAGTGTTACAGTGAGGGGTGTGGGATATATCAGAGTGTTACAGTGAGCGGTGTGGGGTATATCAGAGTGTTACAGTGAGGGGTGTGGGATATATCAGAGTGTTACAGTGAGGGGTGTGGGATATATCAGAGTGTTACAGTGAGGGGTGTGGGATATATCAGTGTGTTACATTGAGGGGTGTGGGATATATAAGTGTGTTACAGTGAGGGGTGTGGGGTATATCAGAGTGTTACAGTGAGGGGTGTGGGATATATCAGAGTGTTACAGTGAGGGGTGTGGGGTATATCAGAGTGTTACAGTGAGGGGGTGTGGGGTATATCAGAGTGTTACAGTGAGGGGTGAGGGATATATCAGAGTGTTACACTGAGGGGTGTGGGGTATATCGGAGTGTTACAGTGAGGGGTGTGGGATATATCAGAGTGTTACAGTGAGGGTTGTGGGGTATATCAGAGTGTTACAGTGAGGGGGTGTGGGGTATAACAGAGTGTTACAGTGAGGGGTGTGGGATATATCAGAGTGTTACAGTGAGGGGTGTGGGATATATCAGAGTGTTACAGTGAGGGGTGTGGGGTATATCAGAGTGTTACAGTGAGGGGTGTGGGTTATATCAGAGTGTTGCAGTGAGGGGTGTGGGGTATATCAGAGTGTTACAGTGAGGGGGTGTGGGATATATCAGAGTGTTACAGTGAGGGGGTGTGGGGTATATCAGAGTGTTACAGTGAGGGGGTGTGGGGTATAACAGAGTGTTACAGTGACGGGTGTGGGGTATATCAGAGTGTTACAGTGAGGGGTGTGGGGTATATCAGAGTGTTACAGTGAGTGGTGTGGGGTATATCAGAGTGTTACAGTGAGGGGTGTGGGGTATATCAGAGTGTTACAGTGAGGGATGTGGGGTATATCAGAGTGTTACAGTGAGTGGTGTGGGGTATATCAGAGTGTTACAGCAAGGGGTGTGGGGTATATCAGAGTGTTACAGTGAGGGGTGTGGCATATATCAGAGTGTTACAGTGAGAGGTGTGGGGTATATCAGAGTGTTACAGTGAGGGGTGTGGGTTATATCGGAGTGTTACAGTGAGGGGTGTGGGATATATCAGAGTGTTACAGTGAGGGGTGTGGGGTATATCAGAGTGTTACAGTGAGGTGTGTGGGATATATCAGAGTGTTACAGTGAGGGGTGTGGGGTATATCAGAGTGTTACAGTGAGGGGTGTGGGGTATATCAGAGTGTTACAGTGAGGGGGTGTGGGATATATCAGAGTGTTACAGTGAGGGGTGTGGGATATATCAGAGTGTTACAGTGAGGGGTGTGGGGTATATCAGAGTGTTACAGTGAGGGGTGTGGGGTATATCAGAGTGTTACAGTGAGGGGGTGTGGGATATATCAGAGTGTTACAGTGAGGGGTGTGGGATATATCAGAGTGTTACAGTGAGGGGTGTGGGGTATACCAGAGTGTTACAGTGAGGGGTGTGGGATATATCAGAGTGTTACAGTGAGGGGTGTGGGATATATCAGAGTGTTACAGTGAGGGGTGTGGGATATATCAGAGTGTTACAGTGAGGGGTGTGGGATATATCAGAGTGTTACAGTGAGGGGTGTGGGATATATCAGAGTGTTACAGTGAGGGGTGTGGGGTATATCAGAGTGTTACAGTGAGGGGTGTGGTGTATATCAGAGTGTTGCAGTGAGGGGTGTGGGATATATCAGAGTGTTACAGTGAGGGGTGTGGGGTATATCAGAGTGTTACAGTGAGGGGGGTGGGATATATCAGAGTGCTACAGTGAGGGGTGTGGGGTATATCAGAGTGTTACAGTGAGGGGGGTGGGATATATCAGAGTGTTACAGTGAGGGGTGTGGGATATATCAGAGTGTTACAGTGAGGGGTGTGGGGTATATCAGAGTGTTACAGTGAGGGGTGTGGGATATATCAGAGTGTTACAGTGAGGGGTGTGGAGTATATCAGAGTGTTACAGTGAGGGGTGTGGGATATATCAGAGTGTTACAGTGAGGGGTGTGGGATATATCAGAGTGTTACAGTGAGGGGTGTGGGATATATCAGAGTGTTACATTGAGGGGTGTGGGGTATATCAGTGTGTTACAGTGAGGGGTGTGGGATATATCAGAGTGTTACAGTGAGGGGTGTGGTGTATATCAGAGTGTTACAGTGAGGGGTGTGGGGTATATCAGAGTGTTACAGTGAGGGGTGTGGGGTATATCAGAGTGTTACAGTGAGGGGTGTGGGATATATCAGAGTGTTACAGTGAGGGGTGTGGGATATATCAGAGTGTTACAGTGAGGGGTGTGGGATATATCAGAGTGTTGCAGTGAGGGGTGTGGGGTATATCAGAGTGTTACAGTGAGGGGTGTGGGATATATCAGAGTGTTACAGTGAGGGGTGTGGGATATATCAGAGTGTTACAGTGAGGTGTGTGGGATATATCAGAGTGTTACAGTGAGGGGTGTGGGATATATCAGAGTGTTGAAGTGAGGGGTGTGGGATATTTCAGAGTGTTACAGTGAGGGGTGTGGGATATATCAGAGTGTTACAGTGAGGGGTGTGGGGTATATCAGAGTGTTACAGTGAGGGGTGTGGGGTACATCAGTGTGTTACAGTGAGGGGTGTGGTGTATATCAGATTGTTACAGTGAGGGGTGTGGGGTATATCAGAGTGTTACAGTGAGGGGTGTGGGGTATATCAGAGTGTTACAGTGAGGGGTGTGGGGTATATCAGATTGTTACAGTGAGGGGTGTGGGGTATATCAGTGTGTTACAGTGAGGGGTGTGGTGTATATCAGAGTGTTACAGTGAGGGGTGTGGGATATATCAGAGTGTTACAGTGAGGGGTGTGGGGTATATCAGTGTGTTACAGTGAGGGGTGTGGTGTATATCAGAGTGTTACAGTGAGGGGTGTGGGATATATCAGAGTGTTACAGTGAGGGGTGTGGGGTATATCAGAGTGTTACAGTGAGGGGTGTGGGGTATATCAGTGTGTTACAGTGAGGGGTGTGGGGTATATCAGAGTGTTACAGTGAGGGGTGTGGGGTATATCAGAGTGTTACAGTGAGGGGTGTGGGATATATCAGAGTATTACAGTGAGGGGTGTGGGGTATATCAGAGTGTTACAGTGAGGGGTGTGGGATATATCAGAGTGTTACAGTGAGGGGTGTGGGGTATATCAGAGTGTTACAGTGAGGGGTGTGGGGTATATCAAAGTGTTACAGTGAGGGGTGTGGGATATATCAGAGTGTTACAGTGAGCGGTGTGGGGTATATCAGAGTGTTACAGTGAGGGGTGTGGGATATATCAGAGTGTTACAGTGAGGGGCGTGGGATATATCAGAGTGTTACAGTGAGGGGTGTGGGATATATCAGTGTGTTACATTGAGGGGTGTGGGATATATAAGTGTGTTACAGTGAGGGGTGTGGGGTATATCAGAGTGTTACAGTGAGGGGTGTGGGATATATCAGAGTGTTACAGTGAGGGGTGTGGGGTATATCAGAGTGTTACAGTGAGGGGGTGTGGGGTATATCAGAGTGTTACAGTGAGGGGTGAGGGATATATCAGAGTGTTACACTGAGGGGTGTGGGGTATATCGGAGTGTTACAGTGAGGGGTGTGGGATATATCAGAGTGTTACAGTGAGGGTTGTGGGGTATATCAGAGTGTTACAGTGAGGGGGTGTGGGGTATAACAGAGTGTTACAGTGAGGGGTGTGGGATATATCAGAGTGTTACAGTGAGGGGTGTGGGATATATCAGAGTGTTACAGTGAGGGGTGTGGGGTATATCAGAGTGTTACAGTGAGGGGTGTGGGTTATATCAGAGTGTTGCAGTGAGGGGTGTGGGGTATATCAGAGTGTTACAGTGAGGGGGTGTGGGGTATATCAGAGTGTTGCAGTGAGGGGTGTGGGGTATATCAGAGTGTTACAGTGAGGGGGTGTGGGGTATAACAGAGTGTTACAGTGACGGGTGTGGGGTATATCAGAGTGTTACAGTGAGGGGTGTGGGGTATATCAGAGTGTTACAGTGAGTGGTGTGGGGTATATCAGAGTGTTACAGTGAGGGGTGTGGGGTATATCAGAGTGTTACAGTGAGGGATGTGGGGTATATCAGAGTGTTACAGTGAGTGGTGTGGGGTATATCAGAGTGTTACAGCAAGGGGTGTGGGGTATATCAGAGTGTTACAGTGAGGGGTGTGGCATATATCAGAGTGTTACAGTGAGAGGTGTGGGGTATATCAGAGTGTTACAGTGAGGGGTGTGGGTTATATCGGAGTGTTACAGTGAGGGGTGTGGGATATATCAGAGTGTTACAGTGAGGGGTGTGGGGTATATCAGAGTGTTACAGTGAGGTGTGTGGGATATATCAGAGTGTTACAGTGAGGGGTGTGGGGTATATCAGAGTGTTACAGTGAGGGGTGTGGGGTATATCAGAGTGTTACAGTGAGGGGGTGTGGGATATATCAGAGTGTTACAGTGAGGGGTGTGGGATATATCAGAGTGTTACAGTGAGGGGTGTGGGGTATATCAGAGTGTTACAGTGAGGGGTGTGGGGTATATCAGAGTGTTACAGTGAGGGGGTGTGGGATATATCAGAGTGTTACAGTGAGGGGTGTGGGATATATCAGAGTGTTACAGTGAGGGGTGTGGGGTATACCAGAGTGTTACAGTGAGGGGTGTGGGATATATCAGAGTGTTACAGTGAGGGGTGTGGGATATATCAGAGTGTTACAGTGAGGGGTGTGGGATATATCAGAGTGTTACAGTGAGGGGTGTGGGATATATCAGAGTGTTACAGTGAGGGGTGTGGGATATATCAGAGTGTTACAGTGAGGGGTGTGGGGTATATCAGAGTGTTACAGTGAGGGGTGTGGTGTATATCAGAGTGTTGCAGTGAGGGGTGTGGGATATATCAGAGTGTTACAGTGAGGGGTGTGGGGTATATCAGAGTGTTACAGTGAGGGGTGTGGGACATATCAGAGTGTTACAGTGAGTGGTGTGGGATATATCAGAGTGTTACAGTGAGGGGTGTGGGGTATATCAGAGTGTTACAGTGAGGGGTGTGGGGTATATCAGAGTGTTACAGTGAGGGGTGTGGGATATATCAGAGTGTTACAGTGAGGGGTGTGGGGTATATCAGAGTGTTACAGTGAGGGGTGTGGGATATATCAGAGTGTTACAGTGAGGGGTGTGGGGTATATCAGAGTGTTACAGTGAGGGGTGTGGGACATATCAGAGTGTTACAGTGAGGGGTGTGGAGTATATCAGAGTGTTACAGTGAGGGGTGTGGGATATATCAGAGTGTTACAGTGAGGGGTGTGGGATATATCAGAGTGTTACAGTGAGGGGTGTGGGATATATCAGAGTGTTACATTGAGGGGTGTGGTGTATATCAGAGTGTTACAGTGAGGGGTGTGGGGTATATCAGAGTGTTACAGTGAGGGGTGTGGGGTATATCAGAGTGTTACAGTGAGGGGTGTGGGATATATCAGAGTGTTACAGTGAGGGGTGTGGGATATATCAGAGTGTTACAGTGAGGGGTGTGGGATATATCAGAGTGTTGCAGTGAGGGGTGTGGGGTATATCAGAGTGTTACAGTGAGGGGTGTGGGATATATCAGAGTGTTACAGTGAGGGGTGTGGGATATATCAGAGTGTTACAGTGAGGTGTGTGGGATATATCAGAGTGTTACAGTGAGGGGTGTGGGATATATCAGAGTGTTGAAGTGAGGGGTGTGGGATATTTCAGAGTGTTACAGTGAGGGGTGTGGGATATATCAGAGTGTTACAGTGAGGGGTGTGGGGTATATCAGAGTGTTACAGTGAGGGGTGTGGGATATATCAGAGTGTTACAGTGAGGGGTGTGGGGTATATCAGAGTGTTACAGTGAGGGGTGTGGGATATATCAGAGTGTTACTGTGAGGGGTGTGGGATATATCAGAGTGTTACAGTGAGGGGTGTGGTATATATCAGAGTGTTACAGTGAGGGGTGTGGGGTATATCAGAGTGTTACAGTGAGGGGTGTGGGGTATATCACAGTGATACAGTGAGGGGTGTGGGATATATCAGAGTGTTACAGTGAGGGGTGTGGGATATATCAGAGTGTTACAGTGAGGTGTGTGGGATATATCCGAGTGTTACAATGAGGGGTGTGGGATATATCAGAGTGTTACAGTGAGGGGTGTGGGATATATCAGAATGTTACAGTGAGGGGTGTGCGATATATCACAGTGATCCAGTGAGGGGTGTGCGATATATCACAGTGATACAGTGAGGAGTGTGGGATATATCAGAGTGTTACAGTGAGGGGTGTGGGATATATCGGAGTGTTACAGTGAGGGGTGTGGCATATATCAGAGTGTTACAGTGAGGGGTGTGGGATATATCAGAGTGTTACAGTGAGGGGTGTGGGATATATCAGAGTGTTACAGTGAGGGGTGTGGGGTATATCAGAGTGTTACAGTGAGGGGTGTGGGATATATCAGAGTGTTACAGTGAGGGGTGTGGGATATATCAGAGTGTTACAGTGAGGGGTGTGGGATATATCAGAGTGTTACAGTGAGGGGTGTGGGGTATATCAGAGTGTTACAGTGAGGGGTGTGGGATATATCAGAGTGTTACAGTGAGGGGTGTGGTGTATATCAGAGTGTTACAGTGAGGGGTGTGGGATATATCAGAGTGTTACAGTGAGGGGTGTGGGATATATCAGAGTGTTACATTGAGGGGTGTGGGGTATATCAGAGTGTTACAGTGAGTGGTGTGGGTGAAATCACAGTGTTACAGTGAGGTGTGTGGGATATATCAGAGTGTTACAGTGAGGGGTGTGGGGTATATCCGAGTGTTACAGTGAGGGGTGTGGGATATATCAGAGTGTTACAGTGAGGGGTGTGGTGTATATCAGAGTGTTACAGTGAGGGGTGTGGGATTTATCAGAGTGTTACAGTGAGGGGTGTGGGATATATCAGAGTGTTACATTGAGGGGTGTGGGGTATATCAGAGTGTTACAGTGAGGGGTGTGGGATATATCAGAGTGTTACAGTGAGGGGTGTGGGATATATCAGAGTGTTACAGTGAGGGGTGTGGGGTATATCAGAGTGTTACAGTGAGGGGTGTGGGATATATCAGAGTGTTACAGTGAGGGGTGTGGGATATATCAGAGTGTTACAGTGAGGGGTGTGGGATATATCAGAGTGTTACAGTGAGGGGTGTGGGGTATATCAGAGTGTTACAGTGAGGGGTGTGGGATATATCAGAGTGTTACAGTGAGGGGTGTGGTGTATATCAGAGTGTTACAGTGAGGGGTGTGGGGTATATCAGAGTGTTACAGTGAGGGGTGTGGGGTATATCAGAGTGTTACAGTGAGGGGTGTGGGATATATCAGAGTGTTACAGTGAGGGGTGTGGGATATATCAGAATGTTACAGTGAGGGGTGTGGGATATATCAGAGTGTTACAGTGAGGGGTGTGGGGTATATCAGAGTGTTACAGTGAGGGGGGTGGGATATATCAGAGTGTTACAGTGAGGGGTGTGGGATATATCAGAGTGTTACAGTGAGGGGTGTGGGGTATATCAGAGTGTTACAGTGAGGGGTGTGGGATATATCAGAGTGTTACAGTGAGGGGTGTGGAGTATATCAGAGTGTTACAGTGAGGGGTGTGGGATATATCAGAGTGTTACAGTGAGGGGTGTGGGATATATCAGAGTGTTACAGTGAGGGGTGTGGGATATATCAGAGTGTTACATTGAGGGGTGTGGGGTATATCAGTGTGTTACAGTGAGGGGTGTGGGATATATCAGAGTGTTACAGTGAGGGGTGTGGTGTATATCAGAGTGTTACAGTGAGGGGTGTGGGGTATATCAGAGTGTTACAGTGAGGGGTGTGGGGTATATCAGAGTGTTACAGTGAGGGGTGTGGGGTATATCAGAGTGTTACAGTGAGGGGTGTGGGATATATCAGAGTGTTACAGTGAGGGGTGTGGTATATATCAGAGTGTTACAGTGAGGGGTGTGGGATATATCAGAGTGTTGCAGTGAGGGGTGTGGGGTATATCAGAGTGTTACAGTGAGGGGTGTGGGATATATCAGAGTGTTACAGTGAGGGGTGTGGGATATATCAGAGTGTTACAGTGAGGTGTGTGGGATATATCAGAGTGTTACAGTGAGAGGTGTGGGATATATCAGAGTGTTGAAGTGAGGGGTGTGGGATATTTCAGAGTGTTACAGTGAGGGGTGTGGGATATATCAGAGTGTTACAGTGAGGGGTGTGGGGTATATCAGAGTGTTACAGTGAGGGGTGTGGGATATATCAGAGTGTTACAGTGAGGGGTGTGGGGTATATCAGAGTGTTACAGTGAGGGGTGTGGGATATATCAGAGTGTTACTGTGAGGGGTGTGGGATATATCAGAGTGTTACAGTGAGGGGTGTGGTATATATCAGAGTGTTACAGTGAGGGGTGTGGGGTATATCAGAGTGTTACAGTGAGGGGTGTGGGATATATCAGAGTGTTACAGTGAGGGGTGTGGGGTATATCAGAGTGTTACAGTGAGGGGTGTGGGGTATATCAGAGTGTTACAGTGAGGGGTGTGGGATATATCAGAGTGTTACAGTGAGGGGTGTGGGGTATATCAGAGTGTTACAGTGAGGGGTGTGGGATATATCAGAGTGTTACAGTGAGGGGTGTGGGGTATATCAGAGTGTTACAGTGAGGGGTGTGGGGTATATCACAGTGATACAGTGAGGGGTGTGGGATATATCAGAGTGTTACAGTGAGGGGTGTGGGATATATCAGAGTGTTACAGTGAGGTGTGTGGGATATATCCGAGTGTTACAATGAGGGGTGTGGGATATATCAGAGTGTTACAGTGAGGGGTGTGGGATATATCAGAATGTTACAGTGAGGGGTGTGCGATATATCACAGTGATCCAGTGAGGGGTGTGCGATATATCACAGTGATACAGTGAGGAGTGTGGGATATATCAGAGTGTTACAGTGAGGGGTGTGGGATATATCGGAGTGTTACAGTGAGGGGTGTGGCATATATCAGAGTGTTACAGTGAGGGGTGTGGGATATATCAGAGTGTTACAGTGAGGGGTGTGGGATATATCAGAGTGTTACAGTGAGGGGTGTGGGGTATATCAGAGTGTTACAGTGAGGGGTGTGGGATATATCAGAGTGTTACAGTGAGGGGTGTGGGATATATCAGAGTGTTACAGTGAGGGGTGTGGGATATATCAGAGTGTTACAGTGAGGGGTGTGGGGTATATCAGAGTGTTACAGTGAGGGGTGTGGGATATATCAGAGTGTTACAGTGAGGGGTGTGGTGTATATCAGAGTGTTACAGTGAGGGGTGTGGGATATATCAGAGTGTTACAGTGAGGGGTGTGGGATATATCAGAGTGTTACATTGAGGGGTGTGGGGTATATCAGAGTGTTACAGTGAGTGGTGTGGGTGAAATCACAGTGTTACAGTGAGGTGTGTGGGATATATCAGAGTGTTGCAGTGAGGGGTGTGGGGTATATCCGAGTGTTACAGTGAGGGGTGTGGGATATATCAGAGTGTTACAGTGAGGGGTGTGGTGTATATCAGAGTGTTACAGTGAGGGTTGTGGGATTTATCAGAGTGTTACAGTGAGGGGTGTGGGATATATCAGAGTGTTACATTGAGGGGTGTGGGGTATATCAGAGTGTTACAGTGAGGGGTGTGGGATATATCAGAGTGTTACAGTGAGGGGTGTGGGATATATCAGAGTGTTACAGTGAGGGGTGTGGGGTATATCAGAGTGTTACAGTGAGGGGTGTGGGATATATCAGAGTGTTACAGTGAGGGGTGTGGGATATATCAGAGTGTTACAGTGAGGGGTGTGGGATATATCAGAGTGTTACAGTGAGGGGTGTGGGGTATATCAGAGTGTTACAGTGAGGGGTGTGGGATATATCAGAGTGTTACAGTGAGGGGTGTGGTGTATATCAGAGTGTTACAGTGAGGGGTGTGGGGTATATCAGAGTGTTACAGTGAGGGGTGTGGGGTATATCAGAGTGTTACAGTGAGGGGTGTGGGATATATCAGAGTGTTACAGTGAGGGGTGTGGGATATATCAGAGTGTTACAGTGAGGGGTGTGGGATATATCAGAGTGTTACAGTGAGGGGTGTGGGATATATCAGAGTGTTACAGTGAGGGGTGTGGGGTATATCAGAGTGTTACAGTGAGGGGTGTGGGGTATATCAGAGTGTTACAGTGAGGGGTGTCGGATATATCAGAGTGTTAAAGTGAGGGGTGTGGGATATTTCAGAGTGTTACAGTGAGGGGTGTGGGATATATCAGAGTGTTACAGTGAGGGGTGTGGGATATATCAGAGTGTTACAGTGAGGGGTGTGGGATATATCAGAGTGTTACAGTGAGGTGTGTGGGATATGTCAGAGTGTTACAGTGAGGGGTGTGGGATATATCAGAGTGTTACAGTGAGGGGTGTGCGATATATCAGAGTGTTACAGTGAGGGGTGTGGGGTATATCAGAGTGTTACAGTGAGGGGTGTGGGATATATCAGAGTGTTACAGTGAGGGGTGTGGGATATATCAGAGTGTTACAGTGAGGGGTGTGGGATATATCAGAGTGTTACTGTGAGGGGTGTGGGATATATCAGAGTGTTACAGTGAGGGGTGTGGTATATATCAGAGTGTTACAGTGAGGGGTGTGGGGTATATCAGAGTGTTGCAGTGAGGGGTGTGGGATATATCAGAGTGTTAAAGTGAGGGGTGTGGGGTATATCAGAGTGTTACAGTGAGGGGTGTGGGATATATCAGAGTGTTACAGTGAGGGGTGTGGGATATATCAGAGTGTTACAGTGAGGGGTGTGGGATATATCAGAGTGTTACAGTGAGGGGTGTGGGATATATCAGAGTGTAACTGTGAGGGGTGTGGGATATATCAGAGTGTTACAGTGAGGGGTGTGGTATATATCAGAGTGTTACAGTGAGGGGTGTGGGGTATATCAGAGTGTTACAGTGAGGGGTGTGGGGTATATCACAGTGATACAGTGAGGGGTGTGGGATATATCAGAGTGTTACAGTGAGGGGTGTGGGATATATCAGAGTGTTACAGTGAGGTGTGTGGGATATATCCGAGTGTTACAGTGAGGGGTGTGGGATATATCAGAGTGTTACAGTGAGGGGTGTGGGGTATATCAGAGTGTTACAGTGAGGGGTGTGGGATATATCAGAGTGTTACAGTGAGGGGTGTGGGATATATCAGAATGTTACAGTGAGGGGTGTGCGATATATCACAGTGATCCAGTGAGGGGTGTGCGATATATCACAGTGATACAGTGAGGAGTGTGGGATATATCAGAGTGTTACAGTGAGGGGTGTGGGATATATCAGAGTGTTACAGTGAGGGGTGTGGGATATATCAGAGTGTTACAGTGAGGGGTGTGGGGTATATCAGAGTGTTACAGTGAGGGGTGTGGGATATATCAGAGTGTTACAGTGAGGGGTGTGGGGTATATCAGAGTGTTACAGTGAGGGGTGTGGGGTATATCAGAGTGTTACAGTGAGGGGTGTGGGATATATCAGAGTGTTACAGTGAGGTGTGTGGGGTATATCCGAGTGTTACAGTGAGGGGTGTGGGATATATCAGAGTGTTACAGTGAGGGGTGTGGGATATATCAGAGTGTTACAGTGAGGGGTGTGGGATATATCAGAATGTTACAGTGAGGGGTGTGCGATATATCACAGTGATACAGTGAGGGGTGTGGGATATATCAGAGTGTTACAGTGAGGGGTGTGGGATATATTAGAGTGTTACAGTGAGGGGAGTGGGATATATCAGAGTATTACAGTGAGGTGTGTGGGATATATCAGAGTGTTACAGTGAGGGGTGTGGGATATATCAGAGTGTTACAGTGAGGGGTGTGGGATATATCAGAATGTTACAGTGAGGGGTGTGCGATATATCACAGTGATACAGTGAGGGGTGTGGGATTTATCACAGTGATCCTGTGAGGGGTGTGGGTGAAATCACAGTGTTACAGTGAGGGGTGTGGGATATATCAGAGTGTTACAGTGAGGGGTGTGGGATATATCAGTGTGTTACAGTGAGGGGTGTGGGGTATATCAGAGTGTTACAGTGAGGGGTGTGGGGTATATCAGAGTGTTCCAGTGAGGGGTGTGGGATATATCAGAGTATTACAGTGAGGGGTGTGGGGTATATCAGAGTGTTACAGTGAGGGGTGTGGGATATATCAGAGTATTACAGTGAGGGGTGTGGGGTATATCAGAGTGTTACAGTGAAGGGTGTGGGATATATCAGAGTGTTACAGTGAGGGGTGTGGGGTATATCAGAGTGTGACAGTGAGGGGTGTGGGATATATCAGAGTGTTACAGTGAGGGGTGTGGGATATATCAGAGTGTTACAGTGAGGGGTGTGGGATATATCAGAGTGTTACAGTGAGGGGTGTGGGATATATCAGTGTGTTACACTGAGGGGTGTGGGGTATATCAGAGTGTTACAGTGAGGGGTGTGGGGTATATCAGAGTGTTACAGTGAGGGGTCTGGGATATATCAGAGTATTACAGTGAGGGGTGTGGGGTATATCAGTGTGTTACAGTGAGGGGTGTGGGATATATCAGAGTGTTACAGTGAGGGGTGTGGGGTATATCAGAGTGTTACAGTGAGGGGTGTGGGGTATATCAGAGTGTTACAGTGAGGGGTGTGGGATATATCAGAGTGTTACAGTGAGGGGTGTGGGATATATCAGAGTGTTACAGTGAGGGGTGTGGGATATATCAGAGTGTTACAGTGAGGGGTGTGGGGTATATCAGAGTGTTACAGTGAGGGGTGTGGGGTATATCAGAGTGTTACAGTGAGGGGTGTGGGATATATCAGAGTGTTACAGTGAGGGGTGTGGGATATATCAGAGTGTTACAGTGAGGGGTGTTGGGTATATCAGAGTGTTACAGTGAGGGGTGTGGGATATATCAGAGTGTTACAGTGAGGGGTGTGGGATATATCAGAGTGTTACAGTGAGGGGTGTGGGATATATCAGAGTGTTACAGTGAGGGGTGTGGGGTATATCAGAGTGTTACAGTGAGGGGTGTGGGATATATCTGAGTGTTACAGTGAGGGGTGTGGGATATATCAGAGTGTTGCAGTGAGGTGTGTGGGATATATCAGAGTGTTACAGTGAGGGGTGTGGGATATATCAGAGTGTTACAGTGTGGGGTGTGGGATATATCAGAGTGTTACAGTGAGGGGTGTGGGTTGTATGTCAGAGTGTTACAGTGAGGGGTGTGGGATATATCAGAGTGTTACAGTGAGGGGTGTGGGATATATCAGAGTGTTACAGTGAGGGGTGTGGGGTATATCAGAGTGTTACAGTGAGGGGTGTGGGATATATCAGAGTGTTACAGTGAGGGGTGTGGGATATATCAGAGTGTTACAGTGAGGGGTGTGGGATATATCAGAGTGTTACTGTGAGGGGTGTGGGATATATCAGAGTGTTACAGTGAGGGGTGTGGGATATATCAGAGTGTTACAGTGAGGGGTGTGGGGTATATCAGAGTGTTACAGTGAGGGGTGTGGGATATATCAGAGTGTTACAGTGAGGGGTGTGCGATATATCACAGTGATCCAGTGAGGGGTGTGCGATATATCACAGTGATACAGTGAGGGGTGTGGGATATATCACAGTGATACAGTGAGGAGTGTGGGATATATCAGAGTGTTACAGTGAGGGGTGTGGGATATATCAGAGTCTTTCAGTGAGGGGTGTGGGGTATATCAGAGTGTTACAGTGAGGGGTGTGGGATATATCAGAGTGTTACAGTGAGGGGTGTGGGATATATCAGAGTGTTACAGTGAGGGGTGTGGGATATATCACAGTGATCATGTGAGGGGTGTGGGATATATCAGAGTGTTACAGTGAGGGGTGTGGGATATATCACAGTGTTAAAGTGAGTAGTGTGGGTGAAATCACAGTGTTAGCGTGAGGGGCGTGGGGTATATCAGAGTGTTACAGTGAGGGGTGTGGGATATATCAGAGTGTTACAGTGAGGGGTGTGGGATATATCAGAGTGTTACAGTGAGGTGTGTGGGATATATCAGAGTGTTACAGTGAGGGGTGTGGGATATATCAGAGTGTTACAGTGAGGGGTTTGGGATATATCAGAGTGTTACAGTGAGGGGTGTGGGATATATCAGAGTGTTACAGTGAGGGGTGTGGGATATATCAGAGTGTTACAGTGAGGGGTGTGGGATATATCAGAGTGTTACAGTGAGGGGTGTGGGATATATCAGAGTGTTACAGTGAGGGGTGTGGGATATATCAGAATGTTACAGTGAGGGGTGTGCGATATATCACAGTGATACAGTGAGGGGTGTGGGATATATCAGAGTGTTACAGTGAGGGGTGTGGTATATATCAGAGTGTTACAGTGAGGGGTGTGGGGTATATCAGAGTGTTGCAGTGAGGGGTGTGGGATATATCAGAGTGTTAAAGTGAGGGGTGTGGGGTATATCAGAGTGTTACAGTGAGGGGTGTGGGATATATCAGAGTGTTACAGTGAGGGGTGTGGGATATATCAGAGTGTTACAGTGAGGGGTGTGGGATATATCAGAGTGTTACAGTGAGGGGTGTGGGATATATCAGAGTGTAACTGTGAGGGGTGTGGGATATATCAGAGTGTTACAGTGAGGGGTGTGGTATATATCAGAGTGTTACAGTGAGGGGTGTGGGGTATATCAGAGTGTTACAGTGAGGGGTGTGGGGTATATCACAGTGATACAGTGAGGGGTGTGGGATATATCAGAGTGTTACAGTGAGGGGTGTGGGATATATCAGAGTGTTACAGTGAGGTGTGTGGGATATATCCGAGTGTTACAGTGAGGGGTGTGGGATATATCAGAGTGTTACAGTGAGGGGTGTGGGGTATATCAGAGTGTTACAGTGAGGGGTGTGGGATATATCAGAGTGTTACAGTGAGGGGTGTGGGATATATCAGAATGTTACAGTGAGGGGTGTGCGATATATCACAGTGATCCAGTGAGGGGTGTGCGATATATCACAGTGATACAGTGAGGAGTGTGGGATATATCAGAGTGTTACAGTGAGGGGTGTGGGATATATCAGAGTGTTACAGTGAGGGGTGTGGGATATATCAGAGTGTTACAGTGAGGGGTGTGGGGTATATCAGAGTGTTACAGTGAGGGGTGTGGGATATATCAGAGTGTTACAGTGAGGGGTGTGGGGTATATCAGAGTGTTACAGTGAGGGGTGTGGGGTATATCAGAGTGTTACAGTGAGGGGTGTGGGATATATCAGAGTGTTACAGTGAGGTGTGTGGGGTATATCCGAGTGTTACAGTGAGGGGTGTGGGATATATCAGAGTGTTACAGTGAGGGGTGTGGGATATATCAGAGTGTTACAGTGAGGGGTGTGGGATATATCAGAATGTTACAGTGAGGGGTGTGCGATATATCACAGTGATACAGTGAGGGGTGTGGGATATATCAGAGTGTTACAGTGAGGGGTGTGGGATATATTAGAGTGTTACAGTGAGGGGAGTGGGATATATCAGAGTATTACAGTGAGGTGTGTGGGATATATCAGAGTGTTACAGTGAGGGGTGTGGGATATATCAGAGTGTTACAGTGAGGGGTGTGGGATATATCAGAATGTTACAGTGAGGGGTGTGCGATATATCACAGTGATACAGTGAGGGGTGTGGGATTTATCACAGTGATCCTGTGAGGGGTGTGGGTGAAATCACAGTGTTACAGTGAGGGGTGTGGGATATATCAGAGTGTTACAGTGAGGGGTGTGGGATATATCAGTGTGTTACAGTGAGGGGTGTGGGGTATATCAGAGTGTTACAGTGAGGGGTGTGGGGTATATCAGAGTGTTCCAGTGAGGGGTGTGGGATATATCAGAGTATTACAGTGAGGGGTGTGGGGTATATCAGAGTGTTACAGTGAGGGGTGTGGGATATATCAGAGTATTACAGTGAGGGGTGTGGGGTATATCAGAGTGTTACAGTGAAGGGTGTGGGATATATCAGAGTGTTACAGTGAGGGGTGTGGGGTATATCAGAGTGTGACAGTGAGGGGTGTGGGATATATCAGAGTGTTACAGTGAGGGGTGTGGGATATATCAGAGTGTTACAGTGAGGGGTGTGGGGTATATCAGAGTGTTACAGTGAGGGGTGTGGGATATATCAGAGTGTTACAGTGAGGGGTGTGGGGTTTATCAGAGTGTTACAGTGAGGGGTGTGGGGTATATCAGAGTGTTACAGTGAGGGGTGTGGGATATATCAGAGTGTTACAGTGAGTGGTGTGGGATATATCAGAGTGTTACAGTGAGGGGTGTGGGATATATCAGTGTTACAGTGAGGGGTGTGAGATATATCAGAGTGTTACAGTGAGGGGTGTGGGATATATCAGAGTGTTACAGTGAGGGGTGTGGGGTATATCAGAGTGTTACAGTGAGGGGTGTGGGATATATCAGAGTGTTACAGTGAGGGGTGTGGGATATATCAGAGTGTTACAGTGAGGGGTGTGGGGTATATCAGAGTGTTACAGTGAGGGGTGTGGGATATATCAGAGTGTTACAGTGAGGGGTGTGGGGTATATCAGAGTGTTACAGTGAGGGGTGTGGGATATATCAGAGTGTTACAGTGAGGGGTGTGGGGTATATCAGAGTGTTACAGTGAGGGGTGTGGGGTATATTCGAGTGTTACAGTGAGGGGTGTGGGATATATCAGAGTGTTACAGTGAGGGGTGTGGGATATATCAGAGTGTTACAGTGAGGGGTGTGCGATATATCACAGTGATACAGTGAGGGGTGTGGGATATATCAGAGTGTTACAGTGAGGGGTGTGTGATATATCAGTGTGTTACAGTGAGGGGTGTGGGATATATCAGAGTGTTACAGTGAGGGGTGTGGGATATATCAGAGTGTTACAGTGAGGGGTGTGGGATATATCAGAGTGTTACAGTGAGGGGTGTGGGATATATCAGAGTGTTACAGTGAGGGGTGTGGGATATATCAGAGTGTTACAGTGAGGGGTGTGGGATATATCAGAGTGTTACAGTGAGGGGTGTGGGATATATCAGAGTGTTACAGTGAGGGGTGTGGGATGTATCAGAGTGTTACAGTGAGGGGTGTGGGATATATCAGAGTGTTACAGTGAGGGGTGTGGGGTATATCAGAGTGTTACAGTGAGGGGTGTGGGATATATCACAGTGATACAGTGAGGGGTGTGGGGTATATCACAGTGATACAGTGAGGGGTGTGGGGTATATCAGAGTGTTACAGTGAGGGGTGTGGGATATATCAGAGTGTTACAGTGAGGGGTGTGGGGTATATCAGAGTGTTACAGTGAGGGGTGTGGGATATATCAGAGTGTTACAGTGAGGGGTGTGGGATATATCAGAGTGTTACAGTGAGGGGTGTGGGATATATCAGAGTGTTACAGTGAGGGGTGTGGGATATATCACAGTGATACAGTGCGGGGTGTGGGATATATCAGAGTGTTACAGTGAGGGGTGTGGGATATATCAGAGTGTTACAGTGAGGGGTGTGGGATATATCAGAGTGTTACAGTGAGGTGTGTGGGATATATCAGAGTGTTACAGTGAGGGGTGTGGGGTATATCAGAGTGTTACAGTGAGGGGTGTGGGGTATATCAGAGTGTTACAGTGAGGGGTGTGGGATATATCAGAGTGTTACAGTGAGGGGTGTGGGATATATCAGAGTGTTACAGTGAGGGGTGTGGGATATATCAGAGTGTTACAGTGAGGGGTGTGGGATATATCACAGTGATACAGTGAGGGGTGTGGGATATATCAGAGTGTTACAGTGAGGGGTGTGGGGTATATCAGAGAGTTACAGTGAGGGGTGTGCGATATATCAGAGTGTCACAGTGAGGGGTGTGGGATATATCAGAGTGTTACAGTGAGGGGTGTGGGATATATCAGAGTGTTACAGTGAGGGGTGTGGGATATATCAGAGTGTTACAGTGAGGGGTGTGGGATATATCAGAGTGTTACAGTGAGGGGTGTGGGGTATATCACAGTGATACAGTGAGGGGTGTGGGATATATCACAGTGATACAGTGAGGGGTGTGGGATATATCACAGTGATACAGTGAGGGGTGTGGGATATATCACAGTGATACAGTGAGGGTAATTAATATATCTGATCAATGCATTCCACGTTTCTCTGCTTATCTTTGGAAATGGTTTTTGTTCTTCTTTCTGTCACTGATGTGGTGACCATCCAAGGGACCCTCTCTATCACGCTCGCCTCTCTGAAATATCGCGTAATGTCCAGTGAAGTGACCGCTCCCTTTTATATATTCCTGCCTTCCCCCATTCAGGTCATGAATTGAATTGTCATGGCATTCTGCCGCCCCACCGATAGATCGTTTTGGCCTGGGGCGTTCTCACCCTCGATGATGGCACGGTCGATCCGGCTGATGTGAATCGCACAGATTTTACAGCACGGAAACAGGCCATTCGGCCCAACTGGGCTATCCCGGTGTTTATGCTCCACACGAGCCTCCTCCCTCCCGACTCCATCTCACCCTATCACCATATCCTTCTATTCCTTTCTCCCTCATGTGTTTATCGAGCTTCCCCTTAAATCCATCGATTCTATTCCCCTCGACCACTCCATGTGGGAGCGAGTTCCACATTCTCACCGCTCTCTGGGTGAAGAAGTTTCTCCTGAATTCCCGTCTGCTCCCTCTTGAATCCCCTTTCATCCCCCCTCCCAAGTCTCTCGCCTTCCTTGGCATCGAGATCTCTCAGAAAAGACATTGGGTTTTCGAATGACAGGACAGGAGGAGGCCGATCGGCCCATTGTGCTTGTGCTGGCTCTTTGAAAGAGCTATCCAATTAGTCCTGCTCCTTCCCCGTCGCCCTGCAAATTTTTCCCCTTCAAGTATTTATCCAATTCCCTTTTGAAAGTTGCTGTTGAATCTGCTCCCACCGCCCGTTCAGTGCTGCCCCTCGCAGGTGGGACATCAAAGATCCCACGTCCATTGTTGGAAGAAGAGCAGGAGGGGTGTTCTCCCCGGTGCCCTGGGGCCAGCATTTCTCCTTCAAACTAAGATCACCGAAAAAAACAGATGATCCGGTCATTTGTCACATTGGCTGTTTGTTGGATCTTGCTGTGCGCAAATTGGCTGCCATGTTTCCCACATTACAACAGCGCCTGCACTTCATTGGCTGTGAAGCGCTTTGGTGAAAGTTGCTGGAGAAATGCGAGTAATTTCTTCCTTCCCTCCTTCCCTTCTTCCTTTCTTCCCTCCTTCCCACCTCCCTTTCCCTTCCTTCCCTCCTTCCCTTCTTCCTTTCTTCCCTCCTTCCCACCTCCCTTTCCCTTCCTTCCCTCCTTCCCTTCTTCCCTCCTTCCCTTCTTCCATCCTTCCTTTCCTTCCCTTCTTCCCTCCTTCCCTTCTTCCATCCTTCCCTCCTTCCTTCCTTCCCACCTTCCTTCCTTCCCTCCTTACCGTCTTCCCATCTTCCTTTCCTTCGCTCCTTCCCTCCTTCCCTTCTTCCCTCCTTCCTTTCCTTTCCTCCTTTCTTCCTTCATTCCCTCCTTCCTTCCTCCCATGCCCTCCCATTCCCTTCCGTCCCTCCTTTCTATCTTTCTTTCTATCTTTCTTTCTTTCTATCGTTCTATCTTTCTTTCTATCTTTCTTTCTCTCGTTCTATCTTTCTTCCTATCTTTCTATCGATCTTTCTTTCTATCTTTCTATCTTTCTATCTATTTTTTGTTCTATCTTTCTATCTTTCTTTCTATCTTTCTATCCATCTTTCTTTCTCTCTTTCTTTCTTTGTGTCGGGTGTTGGAAGACACTATCTCCCTGCAAGGACCCTGATTTGAAGCCAGCCCCAATCCCTGCTCTACCAAAAGATGAGCTGGTTTCAAACCGAGGTCCTTGAAGGGATGTAAAGATGCTCCAAACCGAGGTCCTTGAAGGGATGTAAAGATGCTCCAAACCGAGGTCCTTGAAGGGATGTAAAGATGCTCCAAACCGAGGTCCTTGAAGGGATGTAAAGATGCCCCAAACCGAGGTCCTTGAAGGGATGTAAAGATGCCCCAAACCGAGGTCCTTGAAGGGATGTAAAGATGCCCCAAACCGAGGTCCTTGAAGGGATGTAAAGATGCCCCAAACCAAGGTCCTTGAAGGGATTTAAAGATGCCCCAAACCGAGGTCCTAGAAGGGATGTAAAGATGCTCCAAACCAAGGTCCTTGAAGGGATTTAAAGATGCCCCAAACCGAGGTCCTAGAAGGGATGTAAAGATGCTCCAAACCGAGGTCCTTGAAGGGATGTAAAGATGCCCCAAACCGAGGCCCTCGAAGGGATGTAAAGATGCCCCAAACCGAGGTCCTTGAAGGGATGTAAAGATGCCCCAAACCGAGGTCCTAGAAGGGATGTAAAGATGCCCCAAACCGAGGTCCTTGAAGGGATGTAAAGATGCTCCAAACCGAGGTCCTTGAAGGGATGTAAAGATGCCCTTAACTGAGGTCCTAGAAGGGATGTAAAGATGCTCCAAACCGAGGTCCTTGAAGGGATGTAAAGATGCCCCAAAACGAGGCCCTCGAAGGGATGTAAAGATGCCCCAAACCGAGGTCCTTGAAGGGATGTAAAGATGCCCCAAACCGAGGTCCTTGAAGGGATGTAAAGATGCCCCAAACCGAGGTCCTTGAAGGGATGTAAAGATGCCCCAAACCAAGGTCCTTGAAGGGATTTAAAGATGCCCCAAACCGAGGTCCTAGAAGGGATGTAAAGATGCTCCAAACCAAGGTCCTTGAAGGGATTTAAAGATGCCCCAAACCGAGGTCCTAGAAGGGATGTAAAGATGCTCCAAACCGAGGTCCTTGAAGGGATGTAAAGATGCCCCAAACCGAGGCCCTCGAAGGGATGTAAAGATGCCCC
This sequence comes from Heptranchias perlo, assembly GCF_035084215.1. Classification (NCBI taxonomy): domain Eukaryota; kingdom Metazoa; phylum Chordata; class Chondrichthyes; order Hexanchiformes; family Hexanchidae; genus Heptranchias; species Heptranchias perlo. The sequence continues at coordinate 126,046 of NW_027139356.1, forward strand.
AAACCGAGGTCCTTGAAGGGATGTAAAGATGCCCCAAACCGAGGTCCTAGAAGGGATGTAAAGATGCCCCAAACCGAGGTCCTTGAAGGGATGTAAAGATGCTCCAAACCGAGGTCCTTGAAGGGATGTAAAGATGCCCTTAACTGAGGTCCTAGAAGGGATGTAAAGATGCTCCAAACCGAGGTCCTTGAAGGGATGTAAAGATGCCCCAAAACGAGGCCCTCGAAGGGATGTAAAGATGCCCCAAACCGAGGTCCTTGAAGGGATGTAAAGATGCCCCAAACCGAGGTCCTTGAAGGGATGTAAAGATGCCCCAAACTGAGGTCCTTGAAGGGATGTAAAGATGCTCCAAACCGAGGTCCTTGAAGGGATGTAAAGATGCTCCAAACCGAGGTCCTTGAAGGGATGTAAAGATGCCCCAAACCGAGGTCCTTGAAGGGATGTAAAGACGCTCCAAACCGAGGTCCTTCAAGGGATGTAAAGATGCCCCAAACCGAGGTCCTTGAAGGGATGTAAAGATGCCCCAAACCGAGGTCCTTGAAGGGATGTAAAGATGCCCCAAACCGAGGTCCTAGAAGGGATGTAAAGATGCCCCAAACCGAGGTCCTTGAAGGGACGTAAAGATGCCCCAAACCGAGGTCCTTGAAGGGATGTAAAGATGCCCCAAACCGAGGTCCTTGAAGGGACGTAAAGATGCCCCAAACCGAGGTCCTTGAAGAGATGTAAAGATGCTCCAAACCGAGGTCCTTGAAGGGATGTAAAGATGCTCCAAACCGAGGTCCTTGAAGAGATGTAAAGATGCTCCAAACCGAGGTCCTAGAAGGGATGTAAAGATGCCCCAAACCGAGGTCCTAGAAGGGATGTAAAGATGCTCCAAACTGAGGTCCTAGAAGGGATGTAAAGATGCTCCAAACCGAGGTCCTAGAAGGGATGTAAAGATGCTCCAACACGACGGTGACGTTCGGCCATTTTCAGAATTTGACCGTGTGAAAGCTTTCCCTCCGTGTTGGCTGTGAAGGTTGCCTCAATCAGACACTCCAGCGCTCAACATGGCCATTATTAAAACCGGCCCCCAGCTTACTGCGATCTGGCAGTGAGTCCTCGGTCTCTGACAGAGCACCACAAGGATGTGGAAAATTCAAATCGCCTGCCAATGATACTCTTCCCAGTTACAGCATTAGAGCACATGTTTACAGATTAATCGCTGCATTTTAATCACAGCTGGGAGTGTTTGATGGGGACAGTGCAGAGGGAGCTTTACTCTGTATCTAACCCTGTACCTCCCCTGGGAGTGTTTGATGGGACAGTGTAGAGGGAGCTTTACTCTGTATCTAACCCTGTACCTGCCCTGGGAGTGTTTGATGGGACAGTGTAGAGGGAGCTTTACTCTGTATCTAACCCTGTACCTGCCCTGGGAGTGTTTGATGGGACAGTGCAGAGGGAGCTTTACTCTGTATCTAACCCTGTACCTGCCCTGGGAATGTTTGATGGGACAGTGTAGAGGGAGCTTTACTCTGTATCTAACCCTGTACCTCCCCTGGGAGTGTTTGATGGGACAGTGTAGAGGGAGCTTTACTCTGTATCTAACCCTGTACCTGCCCTGGGAGTGTTTGATGGGACAGTGTAGAGGGAGCTTTACTCTGTATCTAACCCTGTACCTGCCCTGGGAGTGTTTGACGGGACAGTGTAGAGGGAGCTTTACTCTGTATCTAACCCTGTACCTGCCCTGGGAATGTTTGATGGGACAGTGTAGAGGGAGCTTTACTCTGTATCTAACCCGTGCTGTACCTGCCCTGGGAGTGTTTGATTCGGTCAATGATGTCCAGAAAGGGGACAATATCCTCTTCCCTGCACTAACGCCCCTCAATTTAAGGAGGAGAAAACTGAGCAGAAATCAGAAAAAAGAAGGGACTGATTCTTTTGAATAAAGTAGTTTTGAGCCTTCTTTCACGGGAGCAGGTTTGAGACACAATATGAGAACAAGCCCAGAAGTAGGAACTCCCATCTCTCCAGCCCCTTTCACCACCTCAGGGCGTCCCAAAGTGTTTCACGGCCAATGAAGTCGTTTTTTTTTTAAGTGTCGTCACTGTTGTAATGTCGGAAACGCGGCAGCCAATTTGCGCACAGCAAGATCCCACAAACAGCGATGAGATAGTGACCAGATCATCTGATTTTTAGTGATGTTGGTTGAGTGATAAGTATCGGCCCCAGGACACCGGGGAGGACTCGTCCCCCGGTCTGCTCATCTTCCAATAGCGGCCGTGGGATCTTTTACATCCCACCTGAGAGTGGGGGGGCCCTCGGTTTAACGCCTCATCCCGAAAGACCGCCCCTCCGACAGTGCGGTGCTCCCTCACTACCGGCACCGGGGGGAAGTGTCGGGGCCTGGATTACGGGGCTCGAGTCTCTGGAGCGAGGGGGCTCGAACTCACGCCCTTCTGCCTCCGAGGCACGAGTGAGACCCCACTGAGCCAAACCCAATCAGAGTGGACGACAAGGGGCATTTACATTGAGTTTTCAGATACTTTAGGACAAGACAAGTGTTGCTGAGCCTGAGATTAGGGTCCACTGGGGGTTTCTTGTGTACAGTCCCTCTGCAATGTTTTAATTCATTCTGGGGTTGAGGGCCGAGCTGGCAAGGCCGCCATTTATTGCCCATCCCCTCGTTGTGGGGATATGGAGTCACATAAAGGCCCAGACCAGGTAAGGATGGCAGGTTCCCTTCCGTAAAAGAAAAATTGGTGAACCAGTTGGGTTTTTGTTTCTGACAAAAAGCTTCACGGACTCTTTTTCTGATATTTAATTTCCAGATTTTATTTTAAACTGAATTCAAACTCTCAAAGCTGCCTTGGATGGCGTTTTGGACACATGTTCGAGCAGGCCTCTGGCCCACTAACAAAAACCCGACATTACCGTCCCCTTTCCCATCTCGTTCCCTTCCACGGCCTCTCCCCAGGAGACAATTGGAAATGTCAAGACTGAGATGGATGGATTTTTGTCGGGTGAGGGCATTAAGGGTTAGGGAATCAAAGTGGGCAAATGGAGTTGAGATACAGATCATCCATGGTCTGATCCAATGGTGGAGCAGGCCCGAGAGGGGCTGAACGGCCTCCTCCTGTTCCTGATGCTCCCGAACCTCTTGTCCTCTCAACTTGTTTGCTGCACACGGCCCTCATCACAAACATGCAGGCCGAGAGGTTCTGGGTTGTCTCAGTCGGTTGAGAGTGACTCTTGTTTGGCTTTTGCTGAGGCCTGGGAAGGCATCAAGCTCTCTGACCCTATTTCTTGCACAGTGCGATCCAGACGCCTCCTTCGCCACCTCTGCCCACCCCACCCACCTAGAGAGATAGGGAGGGACGAGCTGACACAAGAGGGAAAGAGAGAACTTTGAGATGATTAATGGATTTGATAAGGCAGTTCACTGGATTGATTCCTGGGATGAGAGGGTTGTCCTATGAGGAGAGATTGAGTAGAATGGCCGATACTCTCAGGAGTTTAGAAGAATGAGAGGTGATCTCATTGAAACATGTAAGATTCTGAGGGGGCTCGACAGGGTAGATGCTGAGAGGCTGTTTCCCCCGGCTGAGAGTCTAGAACCAGGGGGCCATAGTCTCAGGAGAAGGGGTCGGCCATTCAAGACTGAGATGAGGAGGAATTTCTTCACTCAGAGGTTGTGAATCTTTGGATTCTCTACCCCAGAGGGCTGTGGATGCTCAGTCGTTGATTATATTCAAGGCTGAGATCGATAGATTTCTGGACTCGAGGGGAATCGAGGGATATGGGGATTGGGCGGGAAAGTGGAGTTGAGGTCAAAGATCAGCCATGAATGGCGGAGCAGGCTCGAGGGGCCGAACGGCCTCCTCCTGTTCCTGCGTTCCTAACTTGCGTTTATATATCCCCTTATTCTACCCTCGTGACAGCCGGTCGTGCTTTCAAAGACCAGTCACTATTGCCT